>NC_069502.1:847929166-848114166 GCF_027579735.1 Bombina bombina | reverse complement strand
AGATGCTGTCAGACAGTCAGTGAAAGCAATGTCAGCTGAGTGAGCACGGCACTTGGGGGGCCAGGAAGGGGGAGGGAAGGAAACGGCTGCTATGCTACAGATTAGGAAGCGGGACTGCTGGCTCCACAGGCATTACACTGACAATAACATAACACCGCTCCACGTCCTTTCAAGCTCCTGCTCCAGCAACAACTGACACTGACTGAGGCTTGCGAGGAGGGAGGAAATAGAATCTGTGACAAGTGCAGTGCACGCTGCAACGGCTTATTCCTCCTGTCCTGATAACACTGGAAGGACAATCAAGGAAGTAAAGATTGCTATAACACTGCTCCACGTCCTTTCAAGCTCCAGCAACAACTGACACTGACTGATGGGCTTGCGAGGAGGGAGGAAATAGAATCTGACACTCCAGTGCGATGCACGCTGCAACGGCTTATTCCTGACAATTTAAATTGTCAGGAATAAGCCGTTGCAGCGTGCACCGCACTGGAGTGTCAGATTCTATTTCCTCCCTCCTCGCAAGCCCATCAGTCAGTGTCAGTTGTTGCTGGAGCTTGAAAGGACCGTCCTGGAGTGGTGTTTTAGCAATCTTTACTTCCTTAAGTGGCGATTGGCGATATTTCAAATAACCCACAACACAATTCATTAAAACAAATAGTAGGTGACGTCTTAGAGTTAGATCATATTACAATAGGAGTCGGACTAACTTACTGTGAAAATACACTGACTGAGAGGTTCCCTTCCCAGTCCCACTTCCGTAGCAGCCGCTGCCTCTCATGCATTAGTGTGGCCAGTTTTTGATCTGCTCTAAGCAGCATCTGCAGTCAGACACCAATAAAGGGCCAATTCTTGAGTGCCCGGCCCCAAAAAGTGCCGCCCCCTCAAATCTGCCGCCCTAGGCCCGTGCCTTGTTGGCCTAGGCCATAATACGCCCCTGGTAGTGCTAAATTCTAAATACAATGAATGCAAAAGACTGAACACTGCTTCAGCACAAGGGTATGAAATGGCTCAGCACTTATAATTTCCATAATGTCTATTTATTTTCCTCCTTTATTTAAAAAGTAGAAAATACTTTTGTCTTGAACTATATAAATTCCTTTATATATTTGCTGTTTCTATCATATCACTGTGGTACATTCTCTCACCCAGGCAATACATGTTAACATAATTAAATGGACTATAGTGAGATTTTAATAAGCAATGGAAAACGTATGTTGTTTTAAACCTTGTAATAAGTCTCACATAGGAATTCTGATTGGTTACAATGAGGCTGTGTTTGCAGCTAGTAAAGTAACTTATCTAACTCACTTTGCTGCTTGACACATGGATTTACTGTTGTGCTAATGTCATTATATGTAATGTTTCTTACTGATGTGACTGCTAGTGATGAAGACTGAGGCGTATTTAACTTAAATTACACAAGTTTTCACATTCAGTTTTAAATGATTTTTTGAAAAGAGACGACAGAAATTGTAAATAGTGATTTATTTATTTTTTTAAGATGAAAAAGATGCTAAGATTTCATGTAACACAGAACAAACAGAAGATCAGTGGCTAAGAAATATGCCACAACCATCAGTGCAGGAAATATGTGACAATATAAATACAGGTGTGTGTGTGTGTGACATGTCTGAGGGACACAGGCTTTCAAGTGAGTGTACATGTGTGATGAGTGTACATGTCTGATGTTTATGTACACTAATAAAGTTTATTTTGCATATTATATATTACCTTTTATATAAAATTATAATCTGGTCTTCATTACAAGTAAAGAATATATGGCGTAAATCCAACATTCGAAAAAAAATAAAACTAAATCTTTTGTAGTTGGCTCGTGAGTGAGATTCTTCTCTCTGATGAAGATTTTGTATATTGCGTTGACATACTGGGGTGATTTTCTTTGTTTTTGTTCTAAAGTCATCCTTGTTTTAACCACAAGCACATGAGCAGTAGTTATAAAGATTAATTTATGGTTAAAATAATCACTAAAAGCTTCTGTGAACACAACTTTAAAAGAACTAGATAAAAGAACTAGATACATTAGATAGAAAAACATTAATTTCAATTAAGTTCAGTTTTGACTTACAGGCCCATTTATCAAGCTCCGTACGGGGCTTGAAGGGCCGTGTTTCTGGCGAGTCTTCAGACTCGCCAGAAACACAAGTTATGAAGCAGCGGTCTAAAGACCGCTGCTCCATAACCCTGTCCGCCTGCTCTGAACAGGCGGACAGGAATCGCGGGACATCAATACGATCGGGTTGATTGACAGCTCCCTGCTGGCTGCCGATTGGCCGCGAGTCAGCAGGGGGCGGCGTTGCACCAGCAGCTCTTGTGAGCTGCTGGTGCAATGTTAAATGCGGAGAGCGTATTGCTCTCCGCATTTAGCGAGGTCTTGCGGACCTGATCCGCAGTGTCGGATCAGGTCCGCAAGCCCTTTGATAAATGGGCCTGTTAGTGTGAATTCTCAGAAATAGTCCCTAACTTCCAGTAAACTGTCCATAAGCCTTTGCATGGAAGCTGGGATAGGTCTAGTTGTCACAGTGTCTACTATAAGTGTAGGGGACTGACTAAATCAGAACAGTTTATATGTTTTAATGATACAATAATTATGTAATTAATAACATTTACTCCTATTCTGTTTCTTATTGACAGGTGAATTCACAAACAAAAGTCATGATCAGAGTTCAGATGCTTCTTTACTTCTTCTGCAAAATCAAAGAAGCCTTGTGGGAAATTTACATCTTTATAAACATCTAAATATTCATACAGGAGAAAGGCCATTTTCCTGTCCTATATGTGGGAAATTTTTTAACCGTAAAAAAAATCTTGTTGCTCATCGGAAAATACATAGAGCAAAAAAAGGATTTTTATGTTCTGACTGTGGGAAATATTGTGCTCAGAAATCACATCTTATTGATCATCAGAAAATTCACACGGGAGAAAAAGCATTTTCCTCTTTTACTCTGAAATCAACTCTTATTACGCATCAGAAAATTCATACTGGGGAGAAAGCATTTTCATGTTCTGAATGTGGAAAATGTTTTACTCTGAAATCACATCTTCTTAGCCATCAGAAAGTTCATACAGGGGAGAAACCATTTTCATGTTCTGACTGTGGGAAATGTTTTACTCTGAAATCAACTCTTATTACGCATCAGAAAATTCATACTGGGGAGAAAGCATTTTCATGTTCTGACTGTGGGAAATGTTTTACTCAGAAATCAAATCTTATGACGCATCAGAAAATTCATACTGGGGAGAAAGCATTTTCATGTTCTGACTGTGGAAAATGTTTTACCCAGAAAATTGGTCTTAATAAGCATCAGAAAACTCATACTGGGGAGAAAGCATTTTCATGTTCTGAATGTGGAAAATGTTTTACTTTGAAATCACATCTTCTTTGCCATCATAAATTTCATACAGGGGAGAAACCATTTTCATGTTCTGACTGTGGGAAATGTTTTACTCTGAAATCAACTCTTATTACGCATCAGAAAATTCATACAGGAGAAAAAGCATTTTCATGTTCTTACTGTGGGAAATGTTTTACTCAGAAAACAAATCTTATTAGCCATCAGAAAATTCATACAGGGGAGAAAGGATTTTCATGTTCTAAATGCGGAAAATCTTTTACTCGGAAAACAACTCTTATTAACCATCAGAAAACTCATATTTAAAGAAATCAGAGTTTAACCTCCTAAGTACAGAGGGTGGTATGTAGTTGTCACCCACACAATACCAAGTGCTGATGATGACTGCATGTGACCCCCTGGAGCATGCAGTTTTGGAGCTGTTTGGTTCCCTTTCTGCACATCAAGCATGTATGAGGTGACCCCAGGGTGGATGTGATTTAAATCAAATTGATTTAAATCACTAGTCAGTAGGATTACATTAATAATAACAATAGAAATAGTTTTATTTAACTAAAATAACATTTTTTTATTTTTAATGCTTGCCCCTCCCTCCTCACACTTAGGTCCTTGTGCAGATCTATTCCACTACAAACAATCTTCTATTCAGTGAACTTCCTGAAACTTAGTATGTGTTTATTTGGTGTACATAGATTTGCAGGGGAGCAATGACATTAAAGGAAAATAAAGTCAAAATTAAACTTTCATGATTCTGAAAGAACATTACATTTTTAATAATTTTCTAATTGACTTCTGTTATCTAATTCTTGATATCCATTGTTGAAAAGCCTGCATAGGTAGACTCACTCAGATGTAATGTACTACTGTGAACTAGCCTGTTGTCACTGTCTCATCCATTGTATTCAGATAGGCCCCAGTAGAGCATTGCTCTCCTTCAACTAAGGATTCCAAGAGAATGAAGAAAATCTAATAGAAGTAAATCTGAAAATGGTATGTTCTATCTGAAACCCAAAAGTTATCTTTCATGATTATGGTCTATTTATCAACTCTATGTTAATTTTATAACATTTTGCTGTGAAGAAGGGGCATGTTATATATGCAGATAGAATTCACAGTTCAGTGAAGTTGATTGAATGGCGCTTCACTTTACAGATGGATAATGACCCAAAAACTTAAGGCAAAAAGACCCATGAACAAATAATAACTGACAACAGCTGCAGTAAAGGCCTGGCAAAGCATTACAAAGGAGGAAACCCAGCATTTGATGAACTTCCAGACTTTAAGCAGTCATTGCCTACAGATTCTCGACAAAGTATTAAAAATGAACATTTTATTAATGATTGTGTTAATTTGTCCAATTACATTTGAACCCCTGAAATAAGATGACTGTGTATGAAAATGGTTGCAATTCCTAATCGTTTCATATAGTATTTTTGTTCAACCCCTTGAATTAAAGATAAAAGCCTGCACTTAAATTGCATCTCGGTTGTTTCATTTCAAATACATTGAGGTGGCATACAGAGCTAGAATTATAAAATTGTGTCTGTGTCCAATTATTTACAGACCTAACTGTATATACATGATTATATATAGGTATAGATATACACATATATATATATATATATATATATATATATACATACATTAAAATATACTTAGAACATATTCTGCTATGTGCAGAAAATTGGAATGTGAAAGATTTACAGTAAATACAAAGTATAAGACTATTAAAAATGAATATTGCATAAATATTGTTTTTCATGTTTTCAGCTACTTAATTGCAAAGGGCTCTAATGCGTATATATATGTGTGTGTGTATATATACAGTATCTCACAAAAGTGAGTACACCCCTCACATTTTTGTAAATATTTTATTATATATTTTCATGTAACAACACTGAACAAATTACATTTTGCTACAATGTAAAGTAGTGAGTGTACAGCCTGTATAACAGTGTAAATTTGCTGTCCCTTCAAAATAACTCAACACACAGCCATTAATGTCTAAACCTTTGGCAACAAAAGTGAGTACACCCCTAAGTGAAAATGTCCAAATTGGGCCTAATTAGCCATTTTCCCTCCCCGGTGTCATGTGACTCGTTAGTGTTACAATGTCTCAAGTGTGAATGGGGAGCAGGTGTGTTATTGCTCTCACACTCTCATGTTGGTCACTGGAAGTTCAACATGCCACCTCATGGCAAATAACTCTTGAGGATATGAAAAAAAGAATATTTGCTCTAGATAAAGATGGGCTAGGCTATAAGAAAATTGCCAAGACCCTGAAACTGAGCTGCAGCACGGTGGGCAAGACCATACAGCGATTTTACATGACAGGTTCCACTTAGAACAAGCTTCGCCATGGTCGACCAAAGAAGTTGAGTGCACCTGCTTAGCGTCATATCCAGATGTTGTCTTTGGGAAATATACGTATGAGTGCTGCCAACATTGCTGCAGAGGTTGAACGGGTGGGGGGGTCAACCTGTCAGTGCTCAGACCATACGCCGCACACTGCATCAAATTGGTCTGCATGGCTGTCGTCCCAGAAGGAAGCCTCTTCTAAAGATGATGCACAAGAAAGTTTGCCGAAGACAAGCAGGCTAAGGACATGGATTACTGGAACCATTTCCTGTGGTCCGATGAGACCAATATAAACTTATTTGGTTCAGATGGTGTCAAGCATGTGTGGTGGCAACCAGGTGAGGAGTACAAAGACAAGTGTGTCTTGCCTACAGTCAAGCATGGTGGTGGGAGTGTCATGGTCTGGGCCTGCATGACGGCTGCTGGCACTGGGGAGCTACAGTTCATTGAGGGAACCATGAATGCCAACATGTACTGTGACATACTGAATCAGAGAATGATCCCCTCCCTTCGGAGACTGGGCAGCGGGGCAGAATTCCAACATGATAAACTACAGCTAAAGAAGCTGAGGGTAAAGGTGGACTGGTTAAGCATGTCTTCAGACCTAAACCCTATTGAGCATGTGTGGGGCATCCTCAAATGGAAGGTGGGGGAGCGCAAGGTTTCTAACATCCACCAGCTCTGTGATGTCGTCATGGAGAAGTGGCAACCTGAGAAGCTCTTGTGAACTCCATGCCCAAGAGGGTTAAGGCAGTGCTGGAAAATAATAGTGGCCACACAAAATATTTACATTTTGGGCCATATTTGGACATTTTCACTTAGGGGTTTACTCACTTTTGTTGCCAAAGGTTTAGACATTAATGGCTGTGTGTTGAGTTATTTTGAGGGGATAGCAAATTTACACTGTTATACAGGATGTACACTCACTACTTTACATTGTAGCAAAGTGTAATTTCTTCAGTGTTGTCACATGAAAAGATATAATAAAATATTTACAAAAATGTGAGGGGTGTACTCACTTTTGTGAGATTCTGTATGTCTGTAAATACATATATACACATATATATATATATATATATATATACTGTGTGTGTGTGTATATATATATATATATATATATATATATACACACACATACACACATAGATCTTTATGTACTATATGTCTATGTTAAAGTCCTTTGACTACCATTTTTTTCTAATTCATGGAGATCTCATATATTTGTGCACTTTTAACTTTTTTTGTGCAATATGTTTTTGAATAAATTTGGTTAGATGGTGTTATTTTGAGTGTAACTGTACTTTGTAATGTATTTTTGATGTGTTTTGTTAAGTTAACCATGGCTCGGAGATTGCGGTAATGTTTCTAGTGTAAATCGCTAGGAACAACTTTCCTATGTACTACTGTTATCTAATTCGCTATGTTCTCTTGGAATCCTTTGTTGAAAACATTCCTAGGTAGACTCAGGAGCAGCAATGCACTACTGGGAGCTAGCTGCTGATTGGTGGCTGCATGCCCAATGTGTTCAGCTATATGCAAAAAATAGGAGGGGGCACCCTATCAGGGGATATAACAGATATCCTGTCAAGGTTATATTAAATAGCCAATTGGTATATAAGCCTCAATAGAGAAAGATAATATAACATACTAGTCAAAGACTAAATAGTCTATATATTAGTAACACAATATATACCTCCTAAGAGAAAGACAAGATGTGGTAATATATAAAACACACAATGGTGATAGGTAGCACAATGCCTATGTACCTCCTAAGAGAAAGAGAAACAAGATAAAAATATCATACAACCAGAATACAATATTAAATAGATAGTTCAGTCTCTGATGTAGAGTTCACAATGTAGTGTGAACTATTAAGTCCAATACACTGTGTGGCAAGCTCGTGGAGGACAATCAGTCCTAAATTGGTAGTAATATAATCTCTAGTAGTGGTGATGGAAAGTCACTGAGATGAAAACAGGCAGCTATCTGTGGAGATCCAGGCCGGGATCCAAAGCAGCAATCTACAAAGACAGCTAGCTCCCAATACTGCTCCTTCAATAAAGGATACCAAGAGAATGAATTGATAATAGAAGTTGTATAAAATTGTGTGTTCCATCTGAATCATAACAGAAACATTTGGGGTTTATGTCCATTAAAGGTCTATTTCTCAACTTTGTTTATTCTGTAACATTTTTGCTCTGAAGAAGAGGCTTGTTATTTCTGAAGACAGATTCACAGTTTTTAATAATGAATAAATATCCTTATTAATAAATAATTAATAACCTTTGGAATATTTTGTATCTTAAAGGGGCAGTAAACCTAAACAATAATGTTATATAATTCTGCACATAGTGCAGAACTATATAACATTAATTTAGTGCCAACTCTATACTTCAAAGTATTTGAAAGATTTTTAATGCTTAAGTAGAAATTTGTAGAGCGCCGCTCCTGGCTCTACTGAGCGGGTCTGGTCTTTTCAGAAGTGCATCGCGGCACGCTGTTTAGTTTCAGCCGGCCCGATTGCGCTATTAAACTCACTGTAGCTCGCTCCCGCCCTGATCTAGTAGCGGGAGTGAGCTACATTGAGTATAATGACCGAGCGTTCGGGCCGGCTGTGACTATATAGCGTACTGCGATGCGCTTCTAAAAAGACCAGACCCGCTCAGTAGAGCCAGGAGCAGCGTTCTACAAATTTCTACTTTGGCATTAAAAATCTTTCAAGTACTTTGAAGTATAAAGTTGGCACTAAATTAATGTTATATAATTCTGCAGAGGAGGTAGGACTTAGTAAATGTTTTTTATTTCTTTGTGCAATTTCAGATTGTAACTTCAGTGTGGTAGTAGTTGTATGGTGGGGCCAGGTGTCCATAAAATCACATTTTCCTCCTCAATATACAAATGGTAGGTGCCCTTTTGGCAGATATGAGTTTTTTTTTAAATTAATATATATATGTTAATTACATTCCAGTTTACTGCCCCTTTATGCAAGGACTTTCCAGATGCAAGGAGGCATTTTTTCTAAGATTTTTACATCTAAATAAAATGTTATACTCTCAGACTAAGATTGCTCAATGTTTGAAATGAGACAGGTTAACTTAACACTGTTCAGTTTACACTACAGCTGACTTAATTTTGAAATACATACAAACAAGCCTAAATCCTGCATTTAACCAGATCTAATGGTATGAGTACCACAGCTTATGGTTCCACCAAGACTAAATCGATTACAGCATTTTCAAAATCCATAAGTACAGCTGACAGATGGGAACATTTGAAGTGGTGCTCTTGGTTGGGGAAAATGGGGAAAAAACAAACATATGCCAACCTTTCAAAAGTACTTTTCTTCATCTAGCCATCTACCCAGATCATTAATGTACAATTTTGAATTCACAGAATTATTTTTTTCCATGCATGTCACACACTGTTGATTTAGGGGATGCAATGAGCAGAAATTTTACCTCCTGTGAGTGTTTCTGTGTTTATGTATTTTTGCTTTTGTTTGTGTCTCTATGAGTATGTATGTATTTTTATTCTGTGGGTCTCTCTGTGAGGGTGGGTGTGTATGTCTTTGTGCATTTTCTGTGGATGTATGTGAGGGTGTATGCGTATGTCTTAGTGCTTTTTCTATAGGTGTCTCAGAGTGGGTGTGTGTATGTCTGTGGGTGTCTCTGTGAGGGTGTGTGTATGTCTGCGCATTTTCTGTGGGTGTCTCTGTGAGAGTGTGTGTATGTCTTTGTGTGTTTTCTGTGGATGTCTCAGTGAGGGTGTGTGTGTAAGTATGTCTTTGTGTGTTTTATGTGGTTGTCACTCTGTGTGTGTATGTCTGTGTGTTTTCTGTTGGTGTCTCTGTGTGTGTGTGTGTATGTCTTTGTGTGTTTTCTGAGGCTGTCTCTATCGGTGTTTCCTTGGGTGTATGTGTAAGTTTGAGTTTATGTGTGTGTATCCATTGTCTGTTCCATTTTAGGACATTTTGACCTTACTACTGATTATTCACATCTTTCTACAGACTTTGAGACTAATGAGACCTTTCCGGAAGTCACCAATGCATCATTTAACCTTTAAATTATTGTTTAGGCAGTTCAGGCCCCTTCCTTTCAGCCACTGCATGCTGTTGTCATCATTTAGTTGGCATCTTCCTTGACAAAAAGATAATCAGAACTCCATATTTTGTTTTGTAAATCTCCTTTTCTCTTGCAAGATGTATCAAGTCCACAGATTCATCCATACTTGTGGGATATTCTCCTTCCTAACAGGAAGTGGCAAAGAGAGCACCCACAGCAGAGCTGTCTATATAGGTCCTCCCTTAGCTCCGCCCCCAGTCATTCTCTTTGCCTGCTTAACTGCTAAGACAGGCCAAGAAGCCTGCAGCTGCCTCAAAGACAGCATGAAGGGGTAGCCCCCGATCCGGGACCGGATCTAGTAGGGGGCAGACTCTCTCTCTTCGCTCAGGCTTGGGCAACAGATGTTCATGATTCCTGGGCTTTAGAAATTGTGTCCCAGGGATATCTTCTAAACTTCAAATATCCCCCCCAAGGGTGAGATTTCACATTTCTCAGTTGTCTGCAAACCAGACAAAGAGAGAGGCGTTCTTATACTGTGTAGAAGACCTACATACCATGGGAGTGATCCGCCCAGTTCCAAAGGCGGAACAAGGGCTAGGGTTTTACTCAAACCTGTTTGTGGTTCCCAAAAAAGAGGGAACTTTCAGACCAATCTTGGATCTCAAAATTCTAAACAAGTTCCTCAGAGTACTATCATTCAAGATGGAGACTATTCAGACTATTCTACCTCTGATCCAGGAGGGTCAATATATGACTACCGTGGACTTAAAGGATACGTATTTACACATCCCTATTCAAAGAGATCATCATCAGTTCCTCAGATTTGCCTTTCTGGACAGGCATTACCAGTTTGTGGCCCTTCCCTTTGGGTTGGCTACGGCTCCCAGAATTTTCACAAAGGTGCTAGGGTCCCTGTTGGCGGTTCTAAGACCGCGGGGCATAGCAGTGGTGCCTTATCTAGACGACATCTTAATTCAGGCGTCGACTTTCCAACTAACCAAGTCTCACACATCGTGTTGGCTTTTCTGAGATCTAACGGGTGGAAGGTGAACATACAAAAGAGTTCTCTCTTCCCTCTCACAAGAGTTTCCTTCCTAGGGACTCTGATAGACTCGGTAGAACTGAAAATATTTCTGACAGAGGTCAGAAAATCAAAACTCTTAACCACTTGCCGAGCTCTTCATTCCATTCCTAGGCCATCAGTGGCTCAGGGTATGGAGGTAATCGGACTCATGGTAGCGGCAATGGACATAGTTCCTTTTGCCCGCCTACACCTCAGACCACTACAACTATGCATGCTCAAACAGTGGAATGGGGATTATGCAGATTTATCTCCTCAAATACATCTGGATCAGGAGACCAGAGATTCTCTTCTCTGGTGGTTGTCTCAGGACCACCTGTCTCAGGGAATGTGTTTCCGCAGGCCAGAGTGGCTCATAGTAACGACAGATGCCAGGCTGCTGGGCTGGGGTGCAGTCTGGAACTCACTGAAAGCACAGGGCTTATGGTCTCGGGAGGAAACTCTCCTCCCGATAATCATTCTAGAACTGATAGCGATATTCAATGCGCTTCAGGCGTGGCCTCAGCTAGCTGCAGCCAAATTCATCATATTTCAGTCGGACAACATCACGACTGTAGCTTATATCAATCATCAAGGAGGAACACGGAGTTCTCTAGCGATGATGAAGGTAACCAAAATAATCCGATGGGCAGAGAATCACTCTTGCCATCTTTCAGCAATCCATATCCCAGGGGTAGAGAACTGGGATATGTATTTGCCCAGCTGACTCAGCTATGGGGCACACCAGAATTGGATCTGATGGCGTCCCGTCAGAACGCCAAACTTCTTTGTTACTGGTCCAGGTCCTGGGATCCCCAGGCAGTACTGATAGATTCTCTAGCAATGCCCTGGTCCTTCAACCTGGCCTATGTATTTCCACCTTTTCCTCTCCTTCCACGTCTGGTTGCTAGAATCAAGCAGGAGATAGCTTTGGTGATTTTGATAGCACCTGCGTGGCCACGCAGGACTTGGTATGCAGACCTGGTGGACATGTCAACTGTTCCACCGTGGACTCTGCCGATGAGGCAGGACCTTCTAATCCAAGGTCCATTCAAGCATCCAAATCTAATTTCTCTGCGTCTGGTTGCTTGGAGATTGAACGCCTGATTTTATCAAAGCGTGGTTTCTCTGAGTCGGTCATTGATACCCTGATTCAGGCTAGAAAGCCTGTCACCAGGAAAATTTATCATAAGATATGGCGAAAATATCTTTCTTGGTGTGAATCCAAGGGTTACTCATGGAGTAAGATTAGGATTCCTAGGATATTGTCTTTTCTCCAAGAAGGATTGGAGAAGGGATTATCAGCTAGTTCCTTAAAAGGACAGATATCTGCTTTGTCTATTCTTTTACACAAGCGTCTGGCAGATGTCCCAGACGTTCAGGCGTTTAGTCAGGCTTTAGTCAGAATCAAGCCTGTATTTAAACCCGTTGCTCCGCCATGGAGCCTAAACTTAGTTCTTAAAGTTCTTCAAGGGGTTCCGTTTGAACCTATGCATTCCATAGATATTAAGCTTCTATCTTGGAAAGTTCTGGTTTTAGTAGCTATCTCTTTGGCTCAAAGAGTTTCTGAGTTATCTGCTTTACAGTGTGACTCACCTTATCTTGTTTTCCATGCAGATAAGGTAGTTTTGCGTACCAAACCTGGATTCCTTCCTAAGGTTGTTTCTAATAGGAATATCAATCAGGAGATTGTTGTTCCTTCGCTGTGTCCTAATCCTTCTTCAAAGAAGGAACGTCTGTTGCACAATCTTGATGTGGTTCGTGCTTTAAAGTTCTACTTACAAGCAACTAAAGATTTCCGTCAAACATCTTCATTGTTTGTGGTTTATTCTAGTAAGCGGAGAGGTCAAAAGGCTACGGCTACCTCTCTTTCTTTTTGGCTGAAAAGCATCATCCGTTTAGCTTATGAGACTGCTGGCCAGCAGCCTCCTGAAAGGATTATTGCTCATTCTACTAGAGCAGTGGCTTCCACATAGGCTTTTAAAAATGAGGTTTCTGTTGAACATATTTGTAAGGCGGCGACTTGGTCTTCGCTTCATACTTTTTCCAAATTTTACAAATTCGATACTTATGCTTTTGGGAGAAAGGTTCTACAAGCAGTGGTGCCTTCCGTTTAAGGCACCTGTCTTGTCCCTCCCTTCATCCGTGTCCTAAAGCTTTGGTATTGGTATCCCACAAGTATGGATGAATCCGTGGACTCGATACATCTTGCAAGAGAAGACAGAATTTATGCTTACCTGATAAATTTCTTTCTCTTGCGATTTATCGAGTCCACGGCTCACCCTGTCTGTCAGGGGCCCCAAAATTTTTAGTTGTGGCCCTGATCCCCATACTCACATTGCACCCCTGACCCTGACAATGCTCTGTCATCCTTGGTCCAACATCACACCTCTGACCCTGTCACTAATCTGTCATCTTTTACCCACATCACACCTCTGACTAGGGTTGCCACCTCGGCCATGTTTTTCTGGACACTTATGAGCTACACATGCTGCAGGGTGTGCAGGGAGGAACATGAATAGTGCTGTCCAGGGTCCCTATTTGTGTGCTGCCCAGGTACACATTGCATGTTGCCCCCTGTACACCCTGCAGCATGTATAACTCATAAGTGTTCAGGAAAACAAGGCCAAGTGGCAACTTTACCTCTGACCCTGCAACTGCCCTGTTATACCTATAACCACATCACACCCCTGACCCTGCAACTGCTCTGTCATTCTTGTAACCACATCACACCCCTGACCCTGCAACTGTTCTGTTATACCTATAACCACATCACATCTCTGACCCTGCAACTGCTCTGTCATCCCCATACCCACATCACACCCCAGACCCTGCAACTGATCTGCTATACCTATAACCACATTACACCCCTGATCCTACAACTGTTCTAACAATTATATAGATCTCAGTGGGACCACAAATTATATATCGATGGAACTCACCATTTTTTAATATTTAAAGGCCTTTGATTTCATATATTACATGGCTAAATGTGCTGTGTATCTAATTAAACATATTTAATTAAACTTGGTGAAAGTTACAGAAAAAGGATAGCTTTTAAATCAGTGTTTCTCAACCCTAGTCCTCAGGGCCCTTAACAGGCCAGATATGCATTATATTTTAACTAGGTTATAAGCCTGCCCAGAGGGCAGTCTATTTATTTTTTAAGCTACAGATGTAGCAACACCCTATTTTGTAAGTTTGCTTTTATATAAATATTTAACTAACAGGTGTAGCAATACTGTATTTTTATGGACTGCTGTCCTAAATATATAAAAATATTTTAAATATATAATAAACTACAGGTATAGTAACACCCTATTTTATCACACTTATTTTAAATATATACGCTACAGTTGTAGTGGCACCCTATGAGGGCCCCTTTCCAGACTTGTCTTTTCCAGATTTGGTGTTACCCTTGTTGGGGGTGGTTCCCAAAAAGGAGATGGGTAAGTTTAGATTTATAAAGCACCTATCCTATCCTGTAGGACATTCAGTGAGCGATGCTATCCCTCCGGAATTGAGTTCAGTGCATTACCAGTCATTTGACGATGCATTGGACATAGTGCGGGGAGTTGGGCCTGGTGCTTTAATGGTGAAATTGGACATTGTGTCCGCATTTCACTTACTCCCTATTCACCGGTCTTCCTTCAGGTTGATGGGGTGCTGATTTGAGGATGACTATTACGTGGACGTTGTCGTCTACCCATGGGTTGCTCCATATCTTGTGCCTACTTTGAGGCATTTAGCTCTTTCTTACACTGGGCAGTAGTTTCAGCCTCGGGAAAAGTGGGATCGCCCATTACTCGGACGATTTCCTGTTGGTAGGAGCCCCTAGTACGAAGGAGTTCCCTTCTTTGATGTACATCATGAGGTTTATGATGAACATGTTTAGGGTCCCTTTAGCAGAGGAGAAGACGGAAGGTCCGTGCATGTGCCTGACATTCCTGGGTATTGAGATAGACTCTGTAGCAATGGAATGCAGGTTACCTAAGGAAAAGGTTGGCAAAATGTTGGCAACCGCTAGGACTATTGCCTCGCTGAAGGAGTTGCAATCCCTCTTGGGTCTTCTAAACTTTGCAGGGAAAGTTATCCCATAGGGTATGATTTTCCAGAAAAGATTGGAAAGACAGCTGAGGGGTGGTAAGAAAGCAACATCATGCATCAGAGTCACGGGGAATCTGGTGGCAGACCTGCAGGTATGGGAGAGGTTCTTGCAGGACTTTAATGGCATATGCTTGTGGAGAGGCGATCCAGTGTCAAATCAGGCATTGCACCTTTTCACAGATGCGGCTGGGGCATCTGGATATAGTAGTGTCCAGGCTTTCAGCAGTGGCTTTCTTTTGCAGACTGTGCGCTTTCCAGTATGGATGATTTGGTTCTGGTCTCGACTCCTCGCGCATTGCACCACATTTATTCAGGGTAGGGGCGGCCACAACAGCAGCGGAATTTGGTTTGTCCTCGGACCATATTCTACAATAGAATGTGAGCTCAATCCTATTGGCTGATTGCATCAGCCAATAGGATTTTTTACCCTTTAATTCCGATTAGCTGATGGAATTCAAGGGACGCCATCTTGGATGACGTCATTTAAAGGAAACTTCATTCTTCAAGAGCCAGCGAAAGAAGAGGATGCTCCACGCCGGATGTCTTGAAGATGGAGCCGCTCCACGTCGGAAGGATGAAGATAGAAGATGTCGTCTGGATGAAGACTTCTGCCGCCTGGAGGACGACTTCTTGCCGCTTGGATGAAGACTTCTCCCTGCTTTGTTGAGGACTTCTTGCTGATTGGATGAAGACTTCTCCTGACTGGATGAGGATGGATGTCCGGTCTTCAAAAACTGTAAGTGGATCTTCGGGGGTTAGTGTTAGGTTTTTTAAGGGTTCATTGGGTGGGTTTTATTTTTAGATCAGGGACTTTGGAAACATAAAAGAGCTAAATGTCCTTTTAAGGGCAATGCCCATCCAAATGCACTTTTCAGGGCAATGGGGAGCTTAGGTCTTTTAGGTAGTTTTTTTATTGGGGGGGGTTGGTTGTGTGGGTGGTGGATTTTACTGTTGGGGGGTTGTTTGTATTTTTTTTACAGGTAAAAGAGCTGATTTCTTTGGGGCAATGTCCCGCAAAAGGCCCTTTTAAGGGCCATTGGCAGTTTAGTGTAGGCTAGGGTTTTTTTTTATTTTGGGGGGGCTTTTTTATTTTGATAGGGCTATTAGATTAGGTGTAATTAGTTTAAATATTTGATCATTTATTTTTTATTTTGTGTAATTTAGTGTTTATTATTTTTTGTATTTTTGATAAATGTATTTTGTTCATTTAATTTATAAAATTTTAGTGTAATGTTAGGTTTTAGTGTAATACAGGTTATGTTTTAGTGTAATACAGGTTATGTTTTATTTTACAGGTAACTTTGTATTTATTTTAACTAGGTAGCTAGTAAATAGTTAATAACTATTTACTAATGAGTCTACCTAGTTAAAATAAATACGAACTTACCTGTAAAATAAAAATAAGTTTGATTACGAGTAGATTACGAGTTTTGCGTTAGAGGCTATGTGGTGCTAATGAGCAGTTTTCTCTCACCGCTCACTTACCTGCAGCGCTGGTATTACTGGTTTTTACAAACCCGGCGTTAAAAGGCAAGAACTGAGCGTTGAGCAAAATTTTGCTCCTTACCGCGCTCCAATACCAACGCTGCTTAAGTCAGTGGTGAGCTGGTCGTACATGCTCGTGCACGATTTCCCCATAGGAATCAACGGGGAGAGCTGGCTGAGAAAAAGTCTAACACCTGCCAAAAAGCAGCGTAAAACTCAGTAACGGAATTTTATGTCTACACCTAACACCCTAACATGAACCCCGAGTCTAAACACCTCTAATGTTACATTTATTAACCCTAATCTGCCGCCCCCGACAACGCTGACACCTGCATTATATTTATTAACCCCTAATCTGCCGCTGCGGACAACGTCGCCACCTACATTATCTTTATGAACCCCTAATCTGCTGCCCCCAACATCACTGACACCTGCATTATATTTATTAACCCTTAATCTGCCGCCCCCAATGTCGCCGCAACCTACCTACACTTATTAACCCCTAATCTGCTGCCCCCAACGTCGTCGTCAGTATAATAAACATATTAACCCCTAAACCACCACACTCCCGCCTCGCAAACATTAGTTAAATATTATTAACCCCTAATCTGCCGCTGCGGACAACGCCGCCACCTACATTATCCTTATGAACCCCTAATCTGCTGCCCCCAACATCACTGACAACTGCATTATATTTATTAACCCTTAATCTGCCGCCCCCAATGTCGCCGCAACCTACCTACACTTATTAACCCCTAATATGCCACCCCCAATGTCGCCGCCACTATACTAAATGTATTAACCCCTAAACCTAAGTCTAACCCTAACACTCCCTAACTTAAATATAATTAAAATAAATCTAACTAAAAATTTCTATCATTGACTAAATAATTCCTATTTAAAACTAAATACCTGTAAAATAAACCCTAAGCTAGCTACAACTAATAGTTACATTGTATCTAGCTTAGGGTTTATTTTTATTTTACAGGCAAGTTTGTATTTATTTTAACTAGGTAGAATAGTTATTAAATAGTTATTAACTATTTAATAACTACCTAGCTAAAATAAATACAAAAGTACCTGTAAAATAAAACCTAACCTAAGTTACAATAACACCTAACACTACACTATAATTAAATAAATTAACTAAATTAACAGCCAATAGGATTTTTTCTACCTTAATTCCAATTGGCTGATAGAATTCTATCAGCCAATTGGAATCTAAGGAACGCCATCTTGGCTGACGTCACTTAAATGAACCGTCATTCAGTAAGAAGACTTCATTTGAAGAGGATGCGCCGCGTCGGATGCCTTGAAGATGGAGCCGCTCCGCGTCGGATGGATGAAGATAGAAGATGCTGTCTGGATAAAGACTTCTGCCCGTCTGGAGGACCACTTCGCCCAGCTTGGATGAAGACTTCTCCCGGCTTCGCTGAGGAATTCGGCCCGATAGGATGAAGACTTCTGTCGCTTCCTTGAGGATGGATGTCGAGTCTTCAGAACAATAAGTCGATCTTCAGGTGTTTAGTGTTAGGTTTTTTAAGGGTGTATTGGGTGGGTTTTATTTTTTAGATTAGGATTTGGGCCCAAAAGAGCTAACTGCCCTTTTAAGGGCAATGCCCATCCAAATACCCTTTTCAGTGCAATGGGGAGCTTAGGTTTTTTTAGATAGTATTTTATTTGGGGTGTTAGTTGTGTGGGTGGTGAGTTTTACTGTTGGGGGGGTTGTTTTACAGTTAAAAAAGCTGATTACTTTGGGGCAATGCCCCGCAAAAGGCCCTTTTAAGATAGTTTAGGCTAGGGGTTTTTATTTATTTTGGGGGGCTTTTTTTATTTTGATAGGGCTATTAGATTAGGTGTAATTAGTTTAAATATATTGTAATTGTTTATTATTTTCTGTAATTTAGTGGTGGGGGGTTTGTTCTTTAGCTAATTTAATTTAATTTATTTAATTGTTTTCAATTTAGTTAATTTATTTAATTGCAGGGTTAGGTTAGGTGTTATTGTAACTTAGGTTAGGTTTTATTTTACAGGTACTTTTGTATTTATTTTAGCTAGGTAGTTATTAAATAGTTAATAACTATTTAATAACTATTCTACCTAGATAAAATAAATACAAACTTGCCTGTAAAATAAAAATAAACCCTAAGCTAGCTACAATGTAACTATTAGTTATATTGTAGCTAGCTTAGGGTTTATTTTACAGGTAAGTATTTAGTTTTAAATAGGAATTATTTAGGTAATATTAATTTTTATTTAGATTTATTGTAATTATATTTAAGTTAGGGTTAGACTTAGGTTTAGGGGTTAATACATTTAGTATAGTGGCGGCAACGTTGGGGACAACAGATTAGGGGTTAATAAATGTAGGTAGGTGGCGGCGATGTTAGGGACCACAGATTAAGGGTTAATAATATTTAACTAGTAAATATGGTGGATGGGGTATGTGTGAATTTGAGTGGATTTACATTTAGACTTTCCTTTTTCATCTTTCATGCATATTGTGAAGCAATATATATAATTAAAAATTCTTTATTTAAACTAAGACTCGTAGGCTGGGATTTATTTATTTTCTAATATTATTGAGTCAGAGACCAGACTCTATCCCGTGCATGAGCATATTATAAATTAATCTAGAAGGTGGTGTGGTCACTGTTTTGGTAACTTAATATTTAACTAGTGTTTGCGAGGCGGGAGTGCGGCAGTTTAGAGGTTAATATGTTTATTATAGTTGCGGCGATGTCCGGAGCGGCAGACTAGGGGTTAAAATTTTTATTATATTGTTTGTGATGTGGGAGGGCCTCGGTTTAGGGGTTAAGAGGTAGTTTATGGGTGTTAGTGTACTTTTAGAACTTTAGTTATGAGTTTTATGCTATGGCGTTGTACCATAAAACTCTTAAAGGGCCACTGTAAGTAAATATTTTCTATGCCTGTTACTAACTAACTACCCCAAATACGCTTTTTATCAATAGCATTTCATTAACATATCTCTACAGTATATCAGAAATCTTGTCTGCAAATGTAATTGTTTTCCAAACCCACTCCGTGGGTATCCTTTGGTCTGTACCAATCCGTTTACAATACCTAGGTTTCAAAATGGCGCTTTAAACACAAAGTTATTGGTTTAAGTATTTTGAACATGCAGTGCTGAAAATAGTGGGCAGGATAACTTGACATCATCAGCGAATAAAAGATATAACTTTTAGAACGATATGAAACTTCGTTTTGGAGAAAATATAGGTCAGTAGGTTTTAATTAATGTTTATTAACTTTAATATGTTAGTTGTTTAGCTTAAAAATTATAACAGAAAGTAATCCTTTAACTACTGACTTTTAAATGTGTTAGGACTTTTGACGGGGTAGTCTACCGCTCACTTTTTGGCCTTGCAGGACAGACTCGTAATATCAGCGCTATGGAAGTCCCATGGAAAAAAGACTTTACGAAGTTTACGTAAGTCGTTTTGCGGTAAGGCCAAAGAAGTGTGCGGTGCCCCTAAACCTGCAAGACTCATAATAGCAGCAGTAGTGAAAAAGCAGCGTTAGGACCTGTTAACGCTGCTTTTTCAGCCTAACGCACAACTCGTAGTCTAGCCGAATGATAGCTACACTGTAACTATTAGTTATATTGTAGCTAGCTTAAGGTTTATTTTACAGGTAAGTATTTAGCCTTAAATAGGTATTATTTAGGTAATAATAGTAATTTGTATTTAGATTTATTTTAATTATATTAAAGTTAGGGGTGTTAGGGTTAGGGTTACACTTAGGGTTAGGTTTAGGGGTTAATATATTTATTTAGTGTTAGTGATGTGGGAGACCAGAGGTTTAGGGGTTAATAACTTTAGTATAGTGGCGGCAGCGACTTTGGGGGCAGCAAATTAGGGGTTAACAAGTGTAGGTAGGTGGTGGCGGCGATTTTGGGGGCAGCAGATTAGGGGTTAATAACAGTAATGTAGTTTGCGGTGATGTTAGGGACAGTAGATTAGGGGTTAATAAGTGTATGTAGGTGGCGACAACATTGGGGGCAGCAGATTAGGGGTTAATAATATTTAACTAGTGTTTATGATACAGTTTGGGGGTTAATATGTATATTATAGTGGCGGCGATGTCTGGAGCGGCAGATTAGGGGTTAATACGTTTATTTTAGTGTTTGCGATGCGGGAGGGCCTCAGTTTAAGGGTTAATAGGTAGTTTATGAGTGTTAGTGTACTTTGTAACACTTTAGCTATGAGTTTTATGGTACAGCTTTGTAATGTAAAACCCATAACTACTGACTTTCAGTTGACGGTACGGATCTTGTAGTTATAGGCTGTACCGCTCACTTTTTGGCCGGACAGGCAAACTCGTAATACCGGCGCTGTGGAAGTCCCATTGAAAAAGGCCTTTTTAAAAAGTGCGGTAGTTACGTTGCGTGACGGCCAAAAAAGTGTGCGGTACAGCTATACCTACAAGACTCGTAATAGCAGCGGTAGTGAAAAAGCAGCGTTATGAGGCTTTTTCACTCATAACGCAAAACTCGTAATCTAGCCGTTAGTTATTTACTTATTTACATATATGTTATGTCAGCCACTCAAGAACAGTAGGGCATTTAATCCCTTAAGAGGAGTGATGAACTATATGTAACTCAGTGATGTCAGTGTGCAATATAGAGGAGTGATGAACAAGATGTAACTGTGTGATGTCAGTGTGCTAAATAGAGGATCGATGAACAATATGTAACTGTGTGATGTCAGTGTGCAATATAGATAAGTGATGAACAATATGTAACTGTGTGATGTCAGTGTGCAATATAGAGGAGTGATGCACAATATGTAACTGTGTAATGTCAGTGTGCATTATAGATAAGTGATGAATAGTATGTAGATGTGTGATGTCAGTGTGCTATATTGAGGAGTGATTAACTATATGTAACTGTGTGATGTCTTGTGCAGTATAGAGGAGTGATTAACTATATGTAACTGCGTTATGTCAGTGTGCCAGGGGCGTATTAAGGCATAGGCCAACAAGGCCGGTGCCTAGGGCAGCAGATTTTTAAGGGGCAGCAGAATTTTGAGTCCCTAGGGCCACTCTACTGAACTCAGGGCCGGGTGGCTAAATCAACCAATTACTAATGACTTAAATGGCTGACCCGGCTATTGCTATCCTATGGGATTGTATGTGGGTGCGCATGACGTGGTGACAGTGGAGGCAGAGCTCACTTGCGCAGCCTGGCCTGGACTGAGAGGGAATGCGGTATTCTTCCTGGCTCCACCGCGTGATTGAGACTCACACAGACTACACAGTGCAGTGTGCACTACACCGTGACCACTGTGAAACAGCATATGCCTTTCTCCCTTCAATACATCTTCATTAGGCATTAAAATACTTAAACGGATTAGTCACTAAATACTAGTACATTTACTGTTTGTCTATCTGTCATACATGCAAATAATAAGTATTTATTGCTGAATCTATACAACTATGTGACTTAAAACACAACTGAAAATATGTTGTATGCATTTAATACATTCAGAAACAATACAAGTATATACTTTATTATGATTGTATCATGTGACTTTATCCCCTAGGATACAATTCCTAAACCTATCATAACTACTGTTGAATTTTTTAAGTACTTTTAAAGGCCAGTTTGTATATTCATTACATATTTATCCAAGCAGATATTTTGCTTAAATAACTGTCAATCACCAAAGAAGATGTTTAAGGTTAAACAACTACCTACTGATAAACTATCATACAGTGAAGGATATTTTTTTCATCTTTAATCATCTGACTTGCAAAATAATGTCTTAATATATTAATATATATATATATCTATTTGTGTGTGTGTGTGTGTGTGTGTGTGTGTGTGTGTGTGTGTGTGTGTGTGTGTGTGTGTGTGTGACCAGAGTGAATGCAAGCCCTGGTGAACATCTACTTAAAAAGACATTATTTTTTTAAATTTTTTACACTCTGCCCCAAAAATATTATGGCTAAAAAAAGGCCTTAAACCTGGGTGGGGGCAGCAGAATTTTGAGTGCCTAGGGCAGCACAAAACTTAAATACGCCCCGGGATGAACTCTATTTAACTGTGTGATATCAGTGTTCATAGATGAGTGATGAACAAAATGAAGATGTGTGATGTCAGTGTGCATTGTAGAGGAGTGATGAACAAAATTAAGATGTGTGATGTCAGTGTGCAATACAGAGGAGTGAACAATATGTAACTGTGATGTCAGTGTGCAATATAAAGGAGTGATGCACAATATGTAACTGTGTGATGTCAGTGTGCATTATAGATTAGTGATGCACAATATGTAACTGTGATGTCAGTGTGCAATATAGAGGAGTGATGCACAATATGTAACTCTGTGATGTCAGTGTGCATTATAGATGAGTGATGAACACTATGTAGATGTGTGATGTCAGTGTGCAATATAGAGGAGTAATGAACAATATTTAACTGTGTGATGTCAGTGTGCAATATAGAGGATCAATGAACAATATGTAACTACGCCCCGGGATGAACTCTATTTAACTGTGTGATATCAGTGTTCATAGATGAGTGATGAACAAAATGAAGATGTGTGATGTCAGTGTGCATTATAGAGGAGTGATGAACAAAATTAAGATGTGTGATGTCAGTGTGCAATACAGAGGAGTGTTGAACAATATGTAACTGTGATGTCAGTGTGCAATATAAAGGAGTGATGCACAATATGTAACTGTGTGATGTCAGTGTGCATTATAGATTAGTGATGCACAATATGTAACTGTGATGTCAGTGTGCAATATAGAGGAGTGATGAACAATATGTATCTGTGTGATGTCAGTGTGCAATATAGAGGAGTGATGAACAATATGTAACTGTGATGTCAGTGTGCAATATAGAGGATCAATGAACAATATGTAACTGTGTGATGTCAGTGTGCAATATAGAGGAGTGATGAACAATATGTAACTGTGTGATGTCAGTGTGCAATATAAATGAGTGATGAATAATATGTAACTATGTGATGTCAGTGTGCAATATAGAGGAATGATGAACAATATGTAACTGTGTGATGTCAGTGCGCAATATAGAAGAGTGATGAACGATATGTAACTGTGTGATGTCAGTGTGTAGTATAGAGGAGTGATGAACAATATGTAACTGTGTGATGTCAGTGTGCAATATAGAGGAGTGATGAAAGATATGTAACTGTGTGATGTCAGTGCGCAATATAGAGGAGTGATGAACAATATGTAACCTATGTGATGTCAGTGTGCATTATAGAGGAGTGATGAACGATATGTAACTATGTGATGTCAGTGTGCATTATAGAGGAGTGATGAACAATATGTAACTGTGTGATGTCAGTGTGCAATATAGAGGAGTGATGAACGATATGTAACTGTGTGATGTCAGTGTGCATTATAGAGGAGTGATGAACGATATGTAACTATGTGATGTCAGTGTGCATTATAGAGGAGTGATGAACTATATGGAACTGTGTGTCGGTGTACATTACAGAGGAGTATTGAACAATATGTAACTGATGTCAGTGTGCAATATAAAGGAGTGATGAACAATATGTAACTGATGTCAGTGTGCAATATAAAGGAGTGATGAACAATATGTAACTGTGTGATGTCAGTGTGCAATATAGAGGAGTGATGAACAATTTGCAACTGTGTGATGTCAGTGTGCAATATAAATGAGTGATGAATAATATGTAACTATATGATGTCAGTGTGCAATATAGAGGAGTGTTGAACAATATGTAACTGTGTGATGTCAGTGTGCAATATATGGTAGTGATGAACAATATGTAACTGTGTGATGTCAGTGTGCAATATAGAGGAGTGATGCAGAGTATGTAACTGTGTGATGTCAGTGTGCAATACAGAGGAGTGATGAACAATTTGCAACTGTGTGATGTCAGTGTGCAATATAAATGAGTGATGAATAATATGTAACTATGTGATGTCAGTGTGCAATATAGAGGAGTGATGCAGAGTATGTAACTGTGTGATGTCAGTGTGCAATATAGAGGAGTGTTGAACAATATGTAACTGTGTGATGTCAGTGTGCAATATATGGTAGTGATGAACAATATGTAACTGTGTGATGTCAGTGTGCAATATAGAGGAGTGATGCAGAGTATGTAACTGTGTGATGTCAGTGTGCAATATATGGTAGTGATGAACAATATGTAACTGTGTGATGTCAGTGTACAATATAGAGGAGTGATGAACAATATGTAACTGTGTGATGTCAGTGTGCAATATAGAGGAGTGATGAACGATATGTAACTGTGTGATGTCAGTGTGCATTATAGAGGAGTGATGAACGATATGTAACTGTGTGATGTCAGTGTGCATTATAGAGGAGTGATGAACAATATGTAGATGTGTGATGTCAGTGTGCAATACAGAGGAGTATTGAACAATATGTAACTGTGATATCAGTGTGCAATATAAAGGAGTGATGAAGAATATGTAACTGTGTGATTTCAGTGTGTAATATAGAGGAGTGATGAACAATATGTAACTGTGTGATGTCAGTGTGCAATATAGAGGAGTGATGAACAATATGTAACCTATATGATCTCAGTGTGCAATATAGAGGAGTGATGAACAATATGTAACTGTGTGATGTCAGTGTGCAATATAGAGGAGTGGTGAACAATATGTAACGGTGTGATGTCAGTGTGCAATATAGAGGAGTGATAAACACTATGGGGCCCATTTATCAAAGGGCTTGCGGACCTGATCCGACACTGCGGATCAGGTCCGCAAGACCTCGCTAAATGCGGAGAGCAATACGCTCTCCACATTTAACATTGCACCAGCAGCTCACAAGAGCTGCTGGTGCAACGCCGCCCCCTGCTGACTCGCGGCCAATCGGCCGCCAGCAGGGAGCTGTCAATCAACCCGATCGTATTCGATCGGGTTGATTTCCGGCGGTTCCTGTCCGCCTGCTCAGAGCAGGCGGACAGGGTTATGAAGCAGCGGTCTTTAGACCGCTGCTTCATAACTTGTGTTTCTGGCGAGTCTGAAGACTCGCCAGAAACACGGCCCTTCAAGCTCCATACGGAGCTTGATAAATGGGCCTGATTGTAACTGTGTAATGTCAGTGTGTAATAGAGAATAGTAATGGTGAACAATATGTAACTGTGTGATGTCAGTGTGCAATATAGAGGAGTGATGAACAATATGTAACTGTGTGATGTCAGTGTACAATATAGAGGAGTGATGAACAATATGTAACTGTGTGATTTCAGTGTGTAATATAGAGGAGTGATGAACAATATGTAACTGTGTAATGTCAGTGTGCAATATAGAGGAGTGATGAACAATATGTAACTGTGTGATGCCAGTGTGCAGTATAAAGGAATGATGAACAATTTGCAACTGTGTGATGTCAGTGTGCAATATAGAGGAGTGGTGAACAATATGTAACTGTGTGATGTCAGTGTGTAATAGAGAATAGTAATGGTGAACAATATGTAACTGTGTGATGTCAGTGTACAATATAGAGGAGTGATGAACAATATGTAACTGTGTGATGTCAGTGTGCAAAATAGAGGAGTGATGAACAATATGTAACTGTGTGATGTCAGTGTACAATATAGAGGAGTGATGAACAATATGTAACTGTGTGATTTCAGTGTGTAATATAAAGGAGTGATGAACAATATGTAACTGTGTGATGTCAGTGTGCAATATAGAGGAGTGATGAACAATATGTAACTGTGTGATGCCAGTGTGCAGTATAAAGGAATGATGAACAATTTGCAACTGTGTGATGTCAGTGTGCAATATAGAGGAGTGGTGAACAATATGTAACTGTGTGATGTCAGTGTGTAATAGAGAATAGTAATGGTGAACAATATGTAACTGTGTGATGTCAGTGTACAATATAGAGGAGTGATGAACAATATGTAACTGTGTGAGGTCAGTGTGCAATATAGAGGAGTGATGAACAATATGTAACTGTGTGATGTCAGTGTGTAATATAGAGGAGTGATGAACAATATGTAACTGTGTGATGTCATTGTGCAATATAGAGGAGTGATGAACAATATGTAACTGTGTGATGTCAGTGTGCAAAATAGAGGAGTGATGAACAATATGTAACTGTGTGATGTCAGTGTGCAAAATAGAGGAGTGATGAACAATATGTAACTGTGTGATGTCAGTGTGTAATATAGAGGAGTGATGAACAATATGTAACTGTGTGATGTCAGTGTTCAAAATAGAGGAGTGATGAACAATATGTAACTGTGTGATGTCAGTGTGCAAAATAGAGGAGTGATGAACAATATGTAACTGTGTGATGTCAGTGTGTAATATAGAAGAGTGATGAACAATATGTAATTGTGTGATGTCAGTGTGCAGTATTTGGGAGTGATGAACAATATGTAACTATGTGATGTCAGTGTGCAATAAAGAGGAGTGATGCAGAGTATGTAACTGTGTGATGTCAGTGTACAATATAGAGGAGTGATGCAGAGTATGTAACTGTGTGATGTCAGTGTACAATATAGAGGAGTGATGAACATTATGTAACTGTGTGATGTCACTGTACAATATAGAGGAGTGATGAACAATATATAACTGTGATGTCAGTGTACAATATAGAGGAGTGATGATTTGAACAATATATAACTGTCATGTCAATGTACAATATAGAGAAGAGATGAACAATATATAACTGTGATGTCAGTGTGCATTATAGAGGAGTGATGAACGATATGTAACTGTGTGATGTCAGTGCGCAATATAGAGGAGTGATGAACAATATGTAACCTATGTGATGTCAGTGTGCAATATAGAGGAGTGATGAACGATATGTAACTGTGTGATGTCAGTGTGCAATATAGAGGAGTGATGAACGATATGTAACTGTGTGATGTCAGTGTGCAATATAGAGGAGTGATGAACAATATGTAACTGTGTGATGCCAGTGTGCAGTATAAAGGAATGATGAACAATTTGCAACTGTGTGATGTCAGTGTGCAATATAGAGGAGTGGTGAACAATATGTAACTGTGTGATGTCAGTGTGTAATAGAGAATAGTAATGGTGAACAATATGTAACTGTGTGATGTCAGTGTACAATATAGAGGAGTAATGAACAATATGTAACTGTGTGATGTCAGTGTGCAATATAGAGGAGTGATGAACAATATGTAACTGTGTGATGTCAGTGTACAATATAGAGGAGTGATGAACAATATGTAACTGTGTGATTTCAGTGTGTAATATAGAGGAGTGATGAACAATATGTAACTGTGTAATGTCAGTGTGCAATATAGAGGAGTGATGAACAATATGTAACTGTGTGATGTCAGTGTGCAATATAGAGGAGTGATGAACAATATGTAACTGTGTGATGCCAGTGTGCAGTATAAAGGAATGATGAACATTTTGCAACTGTGTGATGTCAGTGTGCAATATAGAGGAGTGGTGAACAATATGTAACTGTGTGATGTCAGTGTGTAATAGAGAATAGTAATGGTGAACAATATGTAACTGTGTGATGTCAGTGTACAATATAGAGGAGTGATGAACAATATGTAACTGTGTGATGTCAGTGTGCAATATAGAGGAGTGATGAACAATATGTAACTGTGTGATGTCAGTGTGTAATATAGAGGAGTGATGAACAATATGTAACTGTGTGATGTCAGTGTGCAAAATAGAGGAGTGATGAACAATATGTAACTGTGTGATGTCAGTGTGCAAAATAGAGGAGTGATGAACAATATGTAACTGTGTGATGTCAGTGTGTAATATAGAGGAGTGGTGAACAATATGTAACTGTGTGATGTCAGTGTGCAAAATAGAGGAGTGATGAACAATATGTAACTGTGTGATGTCAGTGTGCAAAAACATAATTTATGTAAGAACTTACCTGATAAATTAATTTCTTTCATATTAGCAAGAGTCCATGAGCTAGTGACGTATGGGATATACATTCCTACCAGGAGGGGCAAAGTTTCCCAAACCTCAAAATGCCTATAAATACACCCCTCACCACACCCACAATTCAGTTTAACGAATAGCCAAGAAGTGGGGTGATAAAAAAGTGCGAAAGCATATAAAATAAGGAATTGGAATAATTGTGCTTTATACAAAATCATAACCACCACAAAAAAAGGGCGGGCCTTATGGACTCTTGCTAATATGAAAGAAATGAATTTATCAGGTAAGTTCTTACATAAATTATGTTTTCTTTCATGTAATTAGCAAGAGTCCATGAGCTAGTGACGTATGGGATAATGATTACCCAAGATGTGGATCTTTCCACACAAGAGTCACTAGAGAGGGAGGGATAAAATAAAGACAGCCAATTCCTGCTGAAAATAATCCACACCCAAAATAAAGTTTAATGAAAAACATAAGCAGAAGATTCAAACTGAAACCGCTGCCTGAAGTACTTTTCTACCAAAAACTGCTTCAGAAGAAGAAAATACATCAAAATGGTAGAATTTAGTAAAAGTATGCAAAGAGGACCAAGTTGCTGCTTTGCAAATCTGATCAACCGAAGCTTCATTCCTAAACGCCCAGGAAGAAGAAACTGACCTAGTAGAATGAGCTGTAATCCTCTGAGGCTGAGTTTTACCCGACTCAACATAGGCAAGATGAATTAAAGATTTCAACCAAGATGCCAAAGAAATGGCAGAAGCTTTCTGGCCTTTTCTAGAACCGGAAAATATAACAAATAGACTAGAAGTCTTTCGGAAAGATTTAGTAGCTTCAACATAATATTTCAAAGCTCTAACAACATCCAAAGAATGCAACGATTTCTCCTTAGAATTCTTAGGATTAGGACATAATGAAGGAACCACAATTTCTCTACTAATGTTGTTGGAATTCACAACTTTAGGTAAAAATTCAAAAGAAGTTCGCAACACCGCCTTATCCTGATGAAAAATCAGAAAAGGAGACTCACAAGAAAGAGCAGATAATTCAGAAACTCTTCTGGCAGAAGAGATGGCCAAAAGGAACAAAACTTTCCAAGAAAGTAATTTAATGTCCAATGAATGCATAGGTTCAAATGGAGGAGCTTGAAGAGCCCCCAGAACCAAATTCAAACTCCAAGGAGGAGAAATTGACTTAATGACAGGCTTTATACGAACCAAAGCTTGTACAAAACAATGAATATCAGGAACAATAGCAATCTTTCTGTGAAAAAGAACAGAAAGAGCAGAGATTTGTCCTTTCAAGGAACTTGCGGACAAACCCTTATCTAAACCATCCTGAAGAAACTGTAATATTCTCGGTATTCTAAAAGAATGCCAAGAAAAATGATGAGAAAGACACCAAGAAATATAAGTCTTCCAGACTCTATAATATATCTCTCTAGATACAGATTTACGAGCCTGTAACATAGTATTAATCACAGAGTCAGAGAAACCTCTTTGACCAAGAATCAAGCGTTCAATCTCCATACCTTTAAATTTAAGGATTTCAGATCCTGATGGAAAAAAGGACCTTGAGACAGAAGGTCTGGTCTTAACGGAAGAGTCCACGGTTGGCAAGAGGCCATCCGGACAAGATCCGCATACCAAAACCTGTGAGGCCATGCCGGAGCTACCAGCAGAACAAACGAGCATTCCTTCAGAATCTTGGAGATTACTCTTGGAAGAAGAACTAGAGGCGGAAAGATATAGGCAGGATGATACTTCCAAGGAAGTGATAATGCATCCACTGCCTCCGCCTGAGGATCCCGGGATCTGGACAGATACCTGGGAAGTTTCTTGTTTAGATGAGACGCCATCAAATCTATTTCTGGAAGTTCCCACATTTGAACAATCTGAAGAAATACCTCTGGGTGAAGAGACCATTCGCCCGGATGCAACGTTTGGCGACTGAGATAATCCGCTTCCCAATTGTCTATACCTGGGATATGAACCGCAGAGATTAGACAGGAGCTGGATTCCGCCCAAACCAAAATTCGAGATACTTCTTTCATAGCCAGAGGACTGTGAGTCCCTCCTTGATGATTGATGTATGCCACAGTTGTGACATTGTCTGTCTGAAAACAAATGAACGATTCTCTTTTCAGAAGAGGCCAAAACTGAAGAGCTCTGAAAATTGCACGGAGTTCCAAAATATTGATCGGTAATCTCACCTCCTGAGATTCCCAAACTCCTTGTGCCGTCAGAGATCCCCACACAGCTCCCCAACCTGTGAGACTTGCATCTGTTGAAATTACAGTCCAGTTTGGAAGCACAAAAGAAGCCCCCTGAATTAAACGATGGTGATCTGTCCACCACGTTAGAGAGTGTCGTACAATCGGTTTTAAAGATATTAATTGAGATATCTTTGTGTAATCCTTGCACCATTGATTCAGCATACAGAGCTGAAGAGGTCGCATGTGAAAACGAGCAAAGGGGATCGCGTCCGATGCAGCAGTCATAAAACCTAGAATTTCCATGCATAAGGCTACCGAAGGGAATGATTGTGACTGAAGGTTTTGACAAGCTGCAATCAATTTTAGACGTCTCTTGTCTGTTAAAGACAGAGTCATGGACACTGAATCTATCTGGAAACCCAGAAAGGTTACCCTTGTCTGAGGAATCAAATAACTTTTTGGTAAATTGATCCTCCAACCATGATCTTGAAGAAACAACACAAGTCGATTCGTATGAGATTCTGCTAAATGTAAAGACTGAGCAAGTACCAAGATATCGTCCAAATAAGGAAATACCACAATACCCTGTTCTCTGATTACAGACAGAAGGGCACCGAGAACCTTTGAAAAAATTCTTGGAGCTGTAGCTAGGCCAAACGGTAGAGCCACAAACTGGTAATGCTTGTCCAGAAAAGAGAATCTCAGGAACTGATAATGATCTGGATGAATCGGAATATGCAGATATGCATCCTGTAAATCTATTGTGGACATATAATTCCCTTGCTGAACAAAAGGCAAGATAGTCCTTACAGTTACCATCTTGAACGTTGGTATCCTTACATAACGATTCAATATTTTTAGATCCAGAACTGGTCTGAAGGAATTCTCCTTCTTTGGTACAATAAATAACGTCAAAAAATGACGCAACTTCCGGCGACACGTATGACGCCGGAAACGGAAAAGAATTTTTGCGCCAAAAAAGTCAGCGCCAAAAATGACGCAATAAAATTAAGCATTTTCAGCCCCCGCGAGCCTAACAGCCCACAGGGAAAAAGAGTCAAATTTTTGAAGGTAAGAAAAAATGAATAATTTAAATGCATAATCCCAAATATGAAACTGACTGTCTGAAAAATAAGGAAAGTTGAACATTCTGAGTCAAGGCAAATAAATGTTTGAATACATATATTTAGAACTTTATAAACAAAGTGCCCAACCATAGCTTAGAGTGTCACAGAAAATAAGATTTACTTACCCCAGGACACTCATCTACATGTTTGTAGAAAGCCAAACCAGTACTGAAACGAGAATCAGCAGAGGTAATGGTATATATAAGAGTATATCGTCGATCTGAAAAGGGAGGTAAGAGATGAATCTCTACGACCGATAACAGAGAACCTATGAAATAGACCCCGTAGAAGGAGATCACTGCATTCAAATAGGCAATACTCTCCTCACATCCCTCTGACATTCACTGCACGCTGAGAGGAAAACCGGGCTCCAACTTGCTGCGGAGCGCATATCAACGTAGAATCTAGCACAAACTTACTTCACCACCTCCATCGGAGGCAAAGTTTGTAAAACTGAATTGTGGGTGTGGTGAGGGGTGTATTTATAGGCATTTTGAGGTTTGGGAAACTTTGCCCCTCCTGGTAGGAATGTATATCCCATACGTCACTAGCTCATGGACTCTTGCTAATTACATGAAAGAAATAGAGGAGTGATGAACAATATGTAACTGTGTGATGTCAGTGTGTAATATAGAGGAGTGATGAACAATATGTAATTGTGTGATGTCAGTGTGCAAAATAGAGGAGTGATGAACAATATGTAATTGTGTGATGTCAGTGTGCAGTATTTGGGAGTAATGAACAATATGTAACTATGTGATGTCAGTGTGCAATAAAGAGGAGTGATGCAGAGTATGTAACTGTGTGATGTCAGTGTACAATATAGAGGAGTGATGAACATTATGTAACTGTGTGATGTCACTGTACAATATAGAGGAGTGATGAACAATATATAACTGTGATGTCAGTGTACAATATAGAGGAGTGATGATTTGATCAATATATAACTGTGATGTCAATGTACAATATAGAGAAGAGATGAACAATATATAACTGTGATGTCAGTGTGCATTATAGAGGAGTGATGAACGATATGTAACTGTGTGATGTCAGTGCGCAATATAGAGGAGTGATGAACAATATGTAACCTATGTGATGTCAGTGTGCAATATAGAGGAGTGATGAACGATATGTAACTGTGTGATGTCAGTGTGCAATATAGAGGAGTGATGAACAATATGTAACTGTGTGATGTCAGTGCGCAATATAGAGGAATGATGAACAATATGTAACTGTGTGATGTCAGTGTGCAATATAGAAGAGTGATGAACAATATATAACTGTGTGATGTCAGTGTGCAATATAGAGGAATGATGAACAATATGTAACTGTGTGATGTCAGTGTGCAATATAGAAGAGTGATGAACGATATGTAACTGTGTGATGTCAGTGTGCAATATAGAGGAGTGATGAACAATATGTAACTGTGTGATGTCAGTGTGCAATATAGAGGAGTAATGAACAATATGTAACTGTGTGATGTCAGTGTGCAATATAGAAGAGTGATGAACAATATGTAACTGTGTGATGTCAGTGTGCAATATAGAGGAGTGATAAACACTATGTAACTGTGTAATGTCAGTGTGCAATATAGAGGAGTGATGAACAATATGTAACTGTGTGACGTCAGTGTGCAATATAGAGGAATGATGAACAATATGTAACTGTGTGATGTCAGTGTGTAGTATAGAGGAGTGATGAACAATATATAACTGTGTGATGTCAGTGTGCAATATAGAGGAGTGATGAACAATATGTAACTGTGTGATGTCAGTGTGCAATATAGAGGAATGATGAACAATATGTAACTGTGTGATGTCAGTGTGCAATATAGAGGAGTGATGAACAATATGTAACTGTGTGATGTCAGTGTGCAATATAGAGGAGTGATGAACAATATGTAACTGTGTGATGTCAGTGTGCAATATAGAGGAATGATGAACAATATGTAACTGTGTGATGTCAGTGTGCAATATAGAGGAGTGATGAACAATATGTAGATGTGTGATGTCAGTGTGCAATACAGAAGAGTGATGAAATATATGGAACTGTGTGTCGGTGTGCAATACAGAGGAGTGTTGAACAATATGTAACTGTGATGTCAGTGTGCAATATAGAGAAGTGGTGAACAATATTTAACTGTGTGATGTCAGTGTGCAATATAGAGGAGTGATGAACAATATGTAACTGTGATGTCAGTGTGGAATATAGAGGAGTGATGAACAATATGTAACTGTGTGATGTCAGTGTGCAATATAGAGGAGTGATGAACAATATGTAACTGATATCAGTGTGGAATATAGAGGAGTGATGAACAAAATGTAACTGTGTGATGTCAGTGTGCAGTATTTGGGAGTGATGAACAATATGTAACTATGTGATGTCAGTGTGCAATAAAGAGGAGTGATGCAGAGTATATAACTGTGTGATGTCAGTGTGCAGTATAGAGGAGTGATAAACAATGTGTAACTGTGTGATGTCAGTGTGCAATATAGAGAAGTGGTGAACAATATTTAACTGTGTGATGTCAGTGTGTAATATAGAGGAGTGATGAACAATATGTAACTGTGTAATGTCAGTGTGCAATATAGAGGAGTGATGAACAATATGTAACTGTGTGATGTCAGTGTGCAGTATTTGGGAGTGATGAACAATATGTAACTATGTGATGTCAGTGTGCAATAAAGAGGAGTGATGCAGAGTATGTAACTGTGTGATGTCAGTGTACAATATAGAGGAGTGATGAATATTATGTAACTGTGTGATGTCACTGTACAATATAGAGGAGTGATGAACAATATATAACTGTGATGTCAGTGTACAATATAGAGGAGTGATGATTTGAACAATATATAACTGTGATGTCAATGTACAATATAGAGAAGAGATGAACAATATATAACTGTGATGTCAGTGTTCATTATAGAGGAGTGATGAACAATATATAACTGTGTGATGTCAGTGTGCAATATAGAGGAGTGATGAACATTATGTAACTGTGGGATGTCAGTGTGCAGTATAGAAGAGTGATGAACAATATGTAACTGTGTTATGTCAGTGCGCAATATAGAGGAGTGATGAACAATATGTAACCTATGTGATGTCAGTGTGCAATATAGAGGAGTGATGAACGATATGTAACTGTGTGATGTCAGTGTGCAATATAGAGGAGTGATGAACAATATGTAACTGTGTGATGTCAGTGCGCAATATAGAGGAATGATGAACAATATGTAACTGTGTGATGTCAGTGTGCAATATAGAAGAGTGATGAACGATATGTAACTGTGTGATGTCAGTGTGTAATATAGAGGAGTGATGAACAATATGTAACTGTGTGATGTCAGTGTGCAATATAGAAGAGTGATGAACGATATGTAACTGTGTGATGTCAGTGTGCAATATAGAAGAGTGATGAACGATATGTAACTGTGTGATGTCAGTGTGCAATATAGAGGAGTGATGAACAATATGTAACTGTGTGATGTCAGTGTGCAATATAGAGGAGTGATGAACAATATGTAACTGTGTGATGTCAGTGTGCAATATAGAGGAGTGATGAACAATATGTAACTGTGTGATGTCAGTGTGCAATATAGAGGAATGATGAACAATATGTAACTGTGTGATGTCAGTGTGCAATATAGAGGAGTGATGAACAATATGTAACTGTGTGATGTCAGTGTGCAATATAGAGGAGTGATGAACAATATGTAACTGTGTGATGTCAGTGTGCAATATAGAGGAGTGATGAACAATATGTAACTGTGTGATGTCAGTGTGCAATATAGAGGAATGATGAACAATATGTAACTGTGTGATGTCAGTGTGCAATGTAGAGGAGTGATGAACAATATGTAGATGTGTGATGTCAGTGTGCAATACAGAGGAGTGTTGAACAATATGTAACTGTGATGTCAGTGTGCAATATAAAGGAGTGTTGAACAATATGTAACTGTGATGTCAGTGTGCAGTATAGAGGAGTGATAAACAATGTGTAACTGTATGATGTCAGTGTGCAATATAGAGAAGTGGTGAACAATATTTAACTGTGTGATGTCAGTGTGTAATATAGAGGAGTGATGAACAATATGTAACTGTGATGTCAGTGTGGAATATAAAGGAGTGATGAACAATATGTAACTGTGTGATGTCAGTGTGCAATATAGAGGAGTGGTGAACAATATGTAACTGTGTGATGTCAGTGTGCAATATAAAGGAATGATGAACAATTTGCAACTGTGTGATGTCAGTGTGCAATATAGAGGAGTGGTGAACAATATGTAACTGTGTGATGTCAGTGTGCAGTATAAAGGAATGATGAACAATTTGCAACTGTGTGATGTCAGTGTGCAATATAGAGGAGTGGTGAACAATATGTAACTGTGTGATGTCAGTGTGCAAAATAGAGGAGTGATGAACAATATGTAACTGTGTGATGTCAGTGTGTAATAGAGAATAGTAATGGTGAACAATATGTAACTGTGTGATGTCAGTGTGCAATATAGAGGAGTGGTGAACAATATGTAACTGTGTGATGTCAGTGTGTAATAGAGAGTAGTAATGATGAACAATATGTAACTGTGATGTCAGTGTGCAATATAGAGGAGTGGTGAACATTATGTAACTGTGTGATGTCAGTGTACAATATAGAGAAGAGATGAACAATATGTAACTGTGATGTCAGTGTGCATTATAGAGGAGTGATGAACAATATGTAACTGTGTGATGTCAGTGTGCAATATAGAGGAGTGATGAACAATATGTAACTGTGGGATGTCAGTGTGCATTATAGAGGAGTGATGAACAATTTGTAACTGTGTGATGTCAGTGTGCAATATAGAAGAGTGATGAACAATATGTAACTATGTGATGTCAGTGTGCAATATAGAGGATCGATGAACAATATGTAACTGTGTGATTTCAGTGTGCAATATAGAGGAGTGATGAACAATATGTAACTGTGTGATGTCAGTGTGCAATATAGAGGAGTGTTGAACAATATGTAACTGTGTGATGTCAGTGTGCAATATAGAGGAGTGATGAACAATATGTAACTGTGTGATGTCAGTGTGCAATATATGGTAGTGATGAACAATATGTAACTGTGTGATGTCAGTGTACAATATAGAGGAGTGATGAACAATATGTAACTGTGTGATGTCAGTGTGCAATATAGAGGAGTGATGAACGATATGTAACTGTGTAATGTCAGTGTGCAATATAGAGGAGTGATGCAGAGTATGTAACTGTGTGATGTCAGTGTGCAATATAGAGGAGTGATGCAGAGTATGTAACTGTGTGATGTCAGTGTGCAATATAGAGGAGTGATGAACAATATGTAACTGTGTGATGTCAGTGTGCAATATAGAGGAGTGATGCAGAGTATGTAACTGTGTGATGTCAGTGTGCAATATATGGTAGTGATGAACAATATGTAACTGTGTGATGTCAGTGTACAATATAGAGGAGTGATGAACAATATGTAACTGTGTGATGTCAGTGTGCAATATAAATGAGTGATGAATAATATGTAACTGTGTGATGTCAGTGTGCAATATAGAGGAGTGATGAACAACATGTAGCTGTGTGATGTCAGTGTGTAGTATAGAGGAGTGATGAACAATATGTAGATGTGTGATGTCAGAGTGCAATACAGAAGAGTGATGAACTATATGGAACTGTGTGTCGGTGTGCAATATAAAGGAGTGATGAACAATATGTAACTGTGTGATGTCAGTGTGCAATATATGGTAGTGATGAACAATATGTAACTATGTGATGTCAGTGTGCAATATAGAGGATCGATGAACAATATGTAACTGTGTGATTTCAGTGTGCAATATAGAGGAGTGATGAACAATATGTAACTGTGTGATGTCAGTGTGCAATATAGAGGATCGATGAACAATATGTAACTGTGTGATTTCAGTGTGCAATATAGAGGAGTGATGAACAATATGTAACTGTGTGATGTCAGTGTGCAATATAGAGGAGTGTTGAACAATATGTAACTGTGTGATGTCAGTGTGCAATATAGAGGAGTGATGAACAATATGTAACTGTGTGATGTCAGTGTGCTATATATGGTAGTGATGAACAATATGTAACTGTGTGATGTCAGTGTACAATATAGAGGAGTGATGAACAATATGTAACTGTGTGATGTCAGTGTGCAATATAGAGGAGTGATGAACGATATGTAACTGTGTAATGTCAGTGTGCAATATAGAGGAGTGATGCAGAGTATGTAACTGTGTGATGTCAGTGTGCAATATAGAGGAGTGATGCAGAGTATGTAACTGTGTGATGTCAGTGTGCAATATAGAGGAGTGATGAACAATATGTAACTGTGTGATGCCAGTGTGCAATATAGAGGAGTGATGCAGAGTATGTAACTGTGTGATGTCAGTGTGCAATATATGGTAGTGATGAACAATATGTAACTGTGTGATGTCAGTGTACAATATAGAGGAGTGATGAACAATATGTAACTGTGTGATGTCAGTGTGCAATATAAATGAGTGATGAATAATATGTAACTGTGTGATGTCAGTGTGCAATATAGAGGAGTGATGAACAACATGTAGCTGTGTGATGTCAGTGTGTAGTATAGAGGAGTGATGAACAATATGTAGATGTGTGATGTCAGAGTGCAATACAGAAGAGTGATGAACTATATGGAACTGTGTGTCGGTGTGCAATATAAAGGAGTGATGAACAATATGTAACTGTGTGATGTCAGTGTGCAATATAAAGGAGTGATGAACAATATGTAACTGTGTGATGTCAGTGTGCAATATAAAGGAGTGATGAACAATATGTAACTGTGTGATGTCAGTGTGCAATATAGAGGAGTGATGAACAATATGTAACTGTGTGATGTCAGTGTGCAATATATGGTAGTGATGAACAATATGTAACTGTGTGATGTCAGTGTACAATATAGAGGAGTGATGAACAATATGTAACTGTGTGATGTCAGTGTGCAATATAGAGGAGTGATGAACGATATGTAACTGTGTAATGTCAGTGTGCAATATAGAGGAGTGATGCAGAGTATGTAACTGTGTGATGTCAGTGTGCAATATAGAGGAGTGATGCAGAGTATGTAACTGTGTGATGTCAGTGTGCAATATAGAGGAGTGATGCAGAGTATGTAACTGTTTGATGTCAGTGTGCAATATAGAGGAGTGATGAACAATATGTAACTGTGTGATGTCAGTGTGCAATATAGAGGAGTGATGAACAATATGTAACTGTGTGATGTCAGTGTGCAATATATGGTAGTGATGAACAATATGTAACTGTGTGATGTCAGTGTACAATATAGAGGAGTGATGAACAATATGTAACTGTGTGATGTCAGTGTGCAATATAAATGAGTGATGAATAATATGTAACTGTGTGATGTCAGTGTGCAATATAAATGAGTGATTAATAATATGTAGCTGTGTGATGTCAGTGTGTAGTATAGAGGAGTGATGAACAATATGTAGATGTGTGATGTCAGAGTGCAATACAGAAGAGTGATGAACTATATGGAACTGTGTGTCGGTGTGCAATATAAAGGAGTGATGAACAATATGTAACTGTGTGATGTCAGTGTGCAATATAGAGGAGTGATGAACAATATGTAACTGTGTGATGTCAGTGTGCAATATATGGTAGTGATGAACAATATGTAACTGTGTGATGTCATTGTGCAATATAGAGGAATGATGAACAATATGTAACTGTGTGATGTCAATGTGCAAAATAGAGGAGTGATGAACAATATGTAACTGTGTGATGTCAGTGTGCAAAATAGAGGAGTGATGAACAATATGTAACTGTGTGATGTCAGTGTGCAAAATAGAGGAGTGATGAACAATATGTAACTGTGTGATGTCAGTGTGCAATATAGAGGAGTGATGAACAATATGTAACTGTGTGATGTCAGTGTGCAATATAGAGGAGTGATGAACAATATGTAACTGTGTGATGTCAGTGTGCAATATAAATGAGTGATGAATAATATGTAACTGTGTGATGTCAGTGTGCAATATAGAGGAGTGATGAACAACATGTAGCTGTGTGATGTCAGTGTGTAGTATAGAGGAGTGATGAACAATATGTAGATGTGTGATGTCAGAGTGCAATACAGAAGAGTGATGAACTATATGGAACTGTGTGTCGGTGTGCAATATAAAGGAGTGATGAACAATATGTAACTGTGTGATGTCAGTGTGCAATATAGAGGAGTGATGAACAATATGTAACTGTGTGATGTCAGTGTGCAATATATGGTAGTGATGAACAATATGTAACTGTGTGATGTCAGTGTACAATATAGAGGAGTGATGAACAATATGTAACTGTGTGATGTCAGTGTGCAATATAGAGGAGTGATGAACGATATGTAACTGTGTAATGTCAGTGTGCAATATAGAGGAGTGATGCAGAGTATGTAACTGTGTGATGTCAGTGTGCAATATAGAGGAGTGATGCAGAGTATGTAACTGTGTGATGTCAGTGTGCAATATAGAGGAGTGATGAACAATATGTAACTGTGTGATGTCAGTGTGCAATATAGAGGAGTGATGCAGAGTATGTAACTGTGTGATGTCAGTGTGCAATATATGGTAGTGATGAACAATATGTAACTGTGTGATGTCAGTGTACAATATAGAGGAGTGATGAACAATATGTAACTGTGTGATGTCAGTGTGCAATATAAATGAGTGATGAATAATATGTAACTGTGTGATGTCAGTGTGCAATATAAATGAGTGATGAATAATATGTAGCTGTGTGATGTCAGTGTGTAGTATAGAGGAGTGATGAACAATATGTAGATGTGTGATGTCAGAGTGCAATACAGAAGAGTGATGAACTATATGGAACTGTGTGATGTCGGTGTGCAATATAAAGGAGTGATGAACAATATGTAACTGTGTGAAGTCAGTGTGTAATAGAGAGTAGTAATGATGAACAATATGTAACTTTGTGATGTCAGTGTGCAATATAGAGGAGTGATGAACAATATGTAACTGTGTGATGTCAGTGTGCAATATAGAGGAGTGATGAACAATATGTAACTGTGTGATGTCAGTGTGCAATATAGAGGAGTGATGAACAATATGTAACTGTGTGATGTCATTGTGCAATATAGAGGAATGATGAACAATATGTAACTGTGTGATGTCAATGTGCAAAATAGAGGAGTGATGAACAATATGTAACTGTGTGATGTCAGTGTGCAAAATAGAGGAGTGATGAACAATATGTAACTGTGTGATGTCAGTGTGCAAAATAGAGGAGTGATGAACAATATGTAACTGTGTGATGTCAGTGTGCAATATAGAGGAGTGATGAACAATATGTAACTGTGTGATGTCAGTGCGCAATATAGAGGAGTGTTGAACAATATGTAACTGTGTGATGTCAGTGTGCAATATAGAGGAGTGATGAACAATATGTAACTGTGTGATGTCAGTGTGCAATATAGAGGAGTGATGAACAATATGTAACTGTGTGATGTCAGTGTGCAATATAGAGGAGTGATGAACAATATGTAATTGTGTGATGTCAGTGTGCAATATAGAGGAGTGATGAACAATATGTAATTGTGTGATGTCAGTGTGCAGTATTTGGGAGTGATGAACAATATGTAACTATGTGATGTCAGTGTGCAATAAAGAGGAGTGATGCAGAGTATGTAACTGTGTGATGTCACTGTACAATATAGAGGAGTGATGAACAATATATAACTGTGATGTCGGTGTACAATATAGAGGAGTGATGAACATTATGTAACTGTGTGATGTCACTGTACAATATAGAGGAGTGATGAACAATATATAACTGTGATGTCAATGTACAATATAGAGAAGAGATGAACAATATATAACTGTGATGTCAGTGTGCATTATAGAGGAGTGATGAACAATATGTATCTGTGTGATGTCAGTGTACAATATAGAGGAGTGATGAACAATATGTAACTGTGGGATGTCAGTGTGCAATAAAGAGGAGTGATGCAGAGCATGTAACTGTGTGATGTCAGTGTGCAGTATAGAGGAGTGATGAACAATATGTAACTATGTGATATCAGTGTGCAGTATAGAGGAGTGATGAACAATATGTAACTGTGTGATGTCAGTGTGCAATATAGAGGAGTGATGAACAATATGTAACTGTGTGATGTCAGTGTACAATATAGAGGAGTGATGAACAATATGCAACTATGTGATGTCAGTGTGCAGTATAGAGAAGTGATGAATAGTGATGTCGCAAACAGTGAACTTCCGCAACTGTTCGCGAACGGGCGAACCGGACGAATCGCCATAGACTTCAATAGGCAGGCGAATTTTAAAACCCACAGGGACTCTTTCTGGCCACAATAGTGATGGAAAAGTTGTTTCAAGGGTACTAACACCTGGATTGTGGCATGCCGGAGGGGGATCCATGGCAAAACTCCCATGGAAAATGACATAGTTGATGCAGAGTCTGGTTTTAATCCATAAAGGGCATAAATCACCTAACATTCCTAAATTGTTTGGAATAACGTGCTTTAAAACATCAGGTATGATGTTGTATCGATCAGGTAGTGTAAGGGTTACGCCCGCTTCACAGTGACAGACCAAACTCCCCGTTTAAAGGGACAGTCTACACCAGAATTTTTATTGTTTTAAAAGATAGATAATCCCTTTATTACCCATTTCAAAGTTTTGCATAACTAACACATTTATAATAATATACTTTTAACCTCTGTGATTATCTTGTATCTAAGCCTCTGCAAACTGCCTCTTTTTTCAGTTCTTTTGACAGACTTGCAGTCTAGCCAATCAGTGCCTGCTCCCATATAACTTCTCGTGCACGAGCACAGTGTTATCTATATGAAATACGTGAACTAACACCCTCTAGTGGTGAAAAACTGTTAAAATGCAATCTGAAAGAGGTGGGCTTCAAGGTCTAAGAAATTAGCATATGAACCTCCTAGGTTAAGCTTTCAACTAAGAATACCAAGAGAACAAAGCAAAATTGGAAAATTGTTTAAAATTACATGCTCTATCTGAATCATGAAAGTTTATTTTAGCCTAGACTGTCCCTTTAACGCACCTCAAACAACCGCAAAAAGTCCATTTGCACAACCGCAAACTCCCCATTTGCACAAGGTTGGATACCAAGCTAGCCATGTCCCGTTCCTTGTCCTCACTGATGTCATTGAAGGTCTCTTCCTCCACCCAGCCACATACAACACCAAGGGTCCCCGAAAGGTGACAAAAAGCCCCCTGGGACGGCTGCTGTGTTTGGTCTTCCACCTCCTCAAAGCCACCTTCCTCCTCTGACTCCTCTTCTGCAGACTCTTCTCTCTGCGTTGCCTCTCTCTGCATTATTATAAGGTGTGTTAAGTAGTACTATTCCTATCAGTTTAATCCCTGTTATGTCCCCTATCAGGGGACGTGTATATGGCATCGATTTTAGGAACCGGGAGATGGAAAAAGATGCTTGGTCGGTCCTCCTACTTAAAATTTGGGGCACTGCGCGTGCAATCTGATGTGCCACCAGATAGGAGTGGTGTGTTAAGTAGTACTATTCTTACCAGTTTATTCCCTGTTACGTCCCCTATCAGGGGACGTGTATTTGGCATCGATTTTAGGAACCGGGAGATGGAAAAAGATGCTTGGTCGAACCTCCTACTTCAAATTTGGGGCACTGCGTGTGCAATCTAATGTGCCACCAGATAGGAGTGGTGTGTTAAGTAGTACTATTCCTATCAGTTTAATCCCTGTTATGTGCCTTTTTTTTGGTTTGGTTTTTGAAGCCACAGTGCAGCACCAGAGGCCAGAAAAATTAGGCATGTACACATGCCTAAAAAATTAGGTAGCAGCAGCCAGAAAAATTTATGTTTGTTTCCCTGGCAGAAAGTGCCCTAAAACATTGCGGCTTGAACCCTAGTTGGTGGCGGATAAGTCACGCAAGTCATCCGGCATTCAGAGATAAAATACAGCAGCGTGTGGACCATTTTTAGCCCAAGGCAGCTCATCTCATCAGGCCTTTTTTAGTCGAATGTATCGCCCACTGTCAGTCCCTTCAGGATCCAACCCTCATTCATCTTAATAAAGGTGAGGTAATCTAGACTTTTTTGACCTAGGCGACTTCTCTTCTCAGTGACAATACCTCCTGCTGCACTGAAGGTCCTTTCTGACAGGACACTTGAAGCGGGGCAGGCCAGAAGTTCTATCACAAATTGGGATAGCTCAGGCCACAGGTCAAGCCTGCACACCCAGTAGTCAAGGGGTTCATCGCTCCTCAGAGTGTCGATATCTGCAGTTAAGGCAAGGTAGTCTGCTACCTGTCGGTCGAGTAGTTCTCTGATGGTGGACCCCGAAGGGCTGTGGCGATTAGTAGGACTTAAAAAGCTCTGCATGTCCTCCATCAACAACACGTCTGTACAGCGTCCTGTCCTTGCCAGCGTGGTCGTGGGAGGAGGAGGATTACTTTCACCTCTTCCCCTGTTAGATTCCCGTTGTGCTGTGACATCACCCTTATACGCTGTGCAAAGCATACTTTTAAATTTATTTTGGAACTGCTGCATCCTTTCCGACTTGCGGGAATTCGGTAACATTTCAGGCACTTTATGCTTATACCGGTGGTCTAGTAGCGTGGACACCCAGTACAGGTCGTTCCCCTTCAGCCTTTTTATACGAGGGTCCCTCAACAGGCACGACAGCATGAAAGACCCCATTTGCACAAGGTTGGATGCCGAGCTAATCATGTCCCGTTCCTCATCCTCAGTGATCTCACTGAAGGTATGTTCTTCCCCCCAGCCACGTACAACACCACGGGTACCAGATAGGTGACAACGAGCACCCTGGGATGCCTGTTGTGGTTGGTCTTCCTCCTCCTCCTCCTCAAAGCCACATTCCTCCTCTGACTCCTCTTCCTCACAATCCTCTTCCAGCGTTGCCGCAGGTCCAGCAAGCGATGCTGATAAGGCTGTTTCTGGTGGTGATGGTGACCACAACTCTTCCTCTTCACGCTCATCTACGGCCTGATCCAGCACTCTTCGCAGGGCACGCTCCAGGAAGAAAACAAATGGTATGATGTCGCTGATGGTGCCTTCGGTGCAACTGACTAGGTTTGTCACCTCCTCAAAAGGACGCATGAGCCTACAGGCATTGTGCATGAGCCTCCAGTAACGTGGCAAAAAATTCCCAGTTCCGCAGAGGCTGTCCTAGCACCCCGGTCATACAAATAGTCGTTAACGGCTTTTTCTTGTTGGATCAGGCGGTCGAACATTAGGAGTGTTGAATTCCAACATGTCGGGCTGTCGCAAATCAAGCGCCTCACTGGCATGTTGTTTTGCCGCTGGATATCTGAAAAGTGCGCCATGGCCGTGTAGGAACGCCTGAAATGGCCACACACCTTCCTGGCCTGCTTCAGGATGTCCTGTAAGCCTGGGTACTTATGCACAAAGCGTTGTACGATCAGATTACACACATGTGCCATGCACGGCACATGTGTCAACTTGCCCAATTTCAATGCCGCCACCAAATTTCTTCCGTTGTCACTAACCACTTTGCCGATCTCCAGTTGGTGCGGAGTCAGCCACTGATCCACCTGTGTGTTCAGGGCGGACAGGAGTGCTGCTCTGGTGTGACTCTCTCTGCTTTCAGGCAAGTCAACCCCAAGACGGCGTGACAATGCCGTATCCGGGATGTGGAATAGTACCTGGGGAGCTGGGGGGGTGCCGTTGATGTGGAGCGAGATGCAGCAGCAGAAGAGGACTCAGCCGAGGAGGTTATGGAAGAGGATGGAGTAGGAGGAGTAGAGGAGGTGGCAGCAGGCCTGCCTGCAAGTCGTGGCGGTGTCACCAACTCCTCTGCAGAGCCACGCATTCCATGCTTGGCAGCCGTCAGCAGGTTACCCAATGCGCAGTGTAGGTGATATACCTGCCCTGACCATGCTTTACAGACCAGGTATAAGTGGTCAGATGGACCCTTGCCCCAACACTGTGTGCCAGATATACCATTACTTCCTTTTGCACAATCGAGTACAGGTTGGGGATTGCCTTTTGTGCAAAGAAATTTCAGCCGGGTACCTTCCACTGCGGTGTCCCAATAGCTACACATTTTTGGAACACCTCAGACTCCACCAGCTTGTATGGTAAAAGCTGGCGGGCTAAGAGTTCAGTCAAGCCAGCTGTCAGATGCCGGGCAAGGGGGTGACTTTGTGACATTGGCTTCTTACGCTCAAACATTTCCTTGACAGACACCTGAATGTGGACAGATGAGCAGGAACTGCTCAAGGCAAGAGACAGAGTGGCGGATGGTTGAGAGGGGGCAAGGAGGACAGCAGCGGTTGACGTGGCTGAAGATGCTGGACCTGGAGGAGGATGGTGGCTTTGAGTTTGTGTGCTGCTTGTACTCATGTGTTGATCCCATAGGCGTTTGTGATGTGCGATCATGTGCCTTCGCAAAGCAGTTGTATCTAGGTGGGTGTTGGACTTCCCACGACTCAGTTTCTTTTGGCACAGGTTGCAAATGGCATCGCTGTTGTCAGAGGCAGACACACAATAAAAATGCCACACTGCTGAGCTCTGCAATGACGGTATTCTGGTGGTGGCAACAGCATGCGTTGATTGGCGTGCTGTCTGGCTGACCCCGGGTGCCGATGCATGCTGTCTGACTGTGCCACTAGCTCCTTGCGACGACCTCCCACTCCTTCCAACTCGTCTCCTCCTCCTCTCTGTCTCCCCATCTGAACTTTCCCCCTCTTCTTCTTCTCTTCTAGCGGGCACCCACGTGACATCCACGGACGCATCGTCATCATCAACCGCTAAACTTGTATCTGACAACTCAACAAAGGAAGCAGCAGTGGGTACAACATCATCATCATCACACCGTACGTCCATGTGTGTAATGCTGCCTGACTGAGACATATCCCTGTTATCTACATCCTCTGGCAATAATGGTTGCGCATCACTATCACTCATTGTTACAAACTGATATTTGTAACTGGCCCTTTAAATGGGAAATTGCCCTGCTTCTCTAGATTTTGGAGAAGCCTATTTGCCAGCCTCCTTCCTCATGACTATGGCCCCTGGAAGATTGTGCCCCTGAGAACATATTAACTTTTATTGGGTGTGTATGGCCCTTTAAGAACCGTCTGGGGACATATTGTGACTTTGGTGAACAATGCCCCTTTAAGACTATGTCCCCAGACCTGTAAAATAACTTGTCCCACTTGGTTCAGTAAATAAGGCTTACTGAACCAAGTACCACACAGGCAGAGTGTTCCACAGAAAGGGAGCACTATTACAAAAGCATTAGTTTTCATTGTGTGCCATTAAGAGTTAATTTTGTTCAATTCTAAATACAAGTTTGCTGGGATCAGCTCTAATTAAGTTTAGTGATAAACATTCCCTTTGTCTAATCAGCCTGCTAGTGATAAGGTGGACTGCATTGTTTTATTGTGTGTAAATTGTTATCTGCTGAAGAAATGTAATTCTACTATGGCCTGTAAAAGGGCGTTGCCTCTCTATCTAAATGTATCAAATGTGTGATTGGGGATTTTATGCCTCCCCCTGAGAGTGTCCTTTTTGCATGTAACCTCAATAAAAAGCAGGCTGTGTGTTCCAGCACAACAGACCTATTCTGACCCTCTAACTTGCAGCTTTGACTCATGTTTGTAGGGGACAGCTATAATCACTACAGGGATTGCTATGCTCTTCATACTCCCTTAGCTACTGAGCTCCTGTAAGAGCTCTTGTTCCTGATCCTGCTTCGCTCTAAAGAAGGAAGAGGTTCACCTACTGGAGCCTGGTCGTAGGTCCAGGGCACAGAGCAGACGGCGAGATACCAGCCCAGCAGCGGTGGTTCGTAGAGTCTGCATTACGTATGGTGGCTACGCAGTAGTTATAGTGTCTACGGTGCTGATGATCCTTTGGGGAGCGCTAGGAGCATCCTTTTCTACGGTCCAACTTCCAGCCAGCCTGGAGGCAACAGTAACATTTGGCGGCAGCGGTGGGATGGCGTCCTAGCTCAGGGAGCAGCACCCCAACAGCACTGGTATCGTAGGAGAGTTATTGAGGGCAACGTTAGCCACTGCGCAGCGTCCCTACCTACAGCAGCATGGAGCTGACAAGATACTGGTCAGAACCCTGTGAAGAGCACCTCAACCGGATCCGTCGCTATGAGGGCGCGGATTTCGTTCTAGAGGTAAAGAGGCGGCTAGTCCGATATGGTCCAGACCCTGCGCAGGAGGTAGTCAGTCGCATCATCCGGGAATTGGATACGGAGAACAAAGTGGCACGAGCCTTTGAGCGCCAACTGTGGAGTTTGAGGGTATGGACACCTGGTCTCCAGTGAGAAAGTGAGTTACAGGGAGCGGAGAGCAACGACCTCCCTCCCCAGCGGCAGCCGGAGTTACAGGGAGAGGAGAGCAGCGACCTCCCTCCCCAGAGGCAGTATACCGTGCAGAGGGAAGAGACAACCAGTCTCCTTCCCCAACCAGAGATACCAGAGGCAGCAGGCCTCATAGACTGGTCCTGGGAGGACCCCCAGAAGGCAGGTAGAGATGGGACCGCTGTCTCTCTACCGGCCCTACAGGGATGCTGGGCAGGCGGCCCAGATCCCCAGCGACAGACCCAGCTACAGGGAGGGGAGAGCATCGACCTCCCTCCCCAGCTGGAGTGTGCCTTCCAGGGATAGGAGACAACCGGTCTCTCTCCCCAGCCGCAGCATGTTCCACAGGAAGCGGAGAGCATCGACCTCCCTTCCCAACGGCCACCGGAGTATCAGGAGGAGGAGGTAAGCCAATCTCCCCCTCCCCAGCTAACTCCTAACTTGGGCCCAGGGTTAACAGTGGAGATGTTAACCCCCACTGACCCCCACGTTCCCTTTGCCACCGGGCAGGACTATGCCCCAATTCCCCCAGCAGAAGAGCTGGCATCAGGACAGAGCGCTGCTGGCCTCTGCCCTACAGACCCCCTTGTTACAGGACTGGCCTGCAAACCCCTCACCCCAGCAGAAGCGCTGGCACCAGGGCAGAGTGCCGCTGGCCTCTGCCCCCCAAGTACCATCAGCTATTTGCCCAGCTGCACCAGGAAGGCCGAGGATGCTACACTTTCATCCTACAACCTGGAACCTACAGGCCAGTACTACTTATTGTGGGGGGCTACTTTGCTGCTAATGTTTATTTGTGGGTGGGCTGCGAGACTAACTTAGGCACTGACCGACAGAAGGTCAGGTGTCTGGTTAGTCTCCCTCCAAAAGGGGAGATATGTTACAAACTGCTATTTGTAACTGGCCCTTTAAATGGGAAATTGCCCTGCTTCCCTAGATTTTGGAGAAGCCTATTTGCCAGCCTCCTTCCTCATGACTATGGCCCCTGGAAGATTGTGCCCCTGAGAACATATTAACTTTTATTGGGTGTGTATGGCCCTTTAAGAACCGTCTGGGGACATATTGTGACTTTGGTGAACAATGCCCCTTTAAGACTATGTCCCCAGACCTGTAAAATAACTTGTCCCTGGCTTTCTCCCACTTGGTTCAGTAAATAGGGCTTACTGAACCAAGTACCACACAGGCAGAGTGTTCCACAGAAAGGGAGCACTATTACAAAAGCATTAGTTTTCATTGTGTGCCATTAAGAGTTAATTTTGTTCAATTCTAAATACAAGTTTGCTGGGATCAGCTCTAATTAAGTTTAGTGATAAACCTTCCCTTTGTCTAATCAGCCTGCTAGTGATAAGGTGGACTGCATTGTTTTATTGTGTGTAAATTGTTATCTGCTGAAGAAATGTAATTCTACTATGGCCTGTAAAAGGGCGTTGCCTCTCTATCTAAATGTATCAAATGTGTGATTGGGGATTTTATGCCTCCCCCTGAGAGTGTCCTTTTTGCATGTAACCTCAATAAAAAGCAGGCTGTGTGTTCCAGCACAACAGACCTATTCTGACCCTCTAACTTGCAGCTTTGACTCATGTTTGTAGGGGACAGCTATTATCACTACAGGGATTGCTATGCTCTTCATACTCCCTTAGCTACTGAGCTCCTGTAAGAGCTCTTGTTCCTGATCCTGCTTCGCTCTAAAGAAGGAAGAGGTTCACCTACTGGAGCCTGGTCGTAGGTCCAGGGCGCAGAGCAGACGGCGAGATACCAGCCCAGCAGCGGTGGTTCGTAGAGTCTGCATTACGTATGGTGGCTACGCAGTAGTTATAGTGTCTACGGTGCTGATGATCCTTTGGGGAGCGCTAGGAGCATCCTTTTCTACGGTCCAACTTCCAGCCAGCCTGGAGGCAACAGTAACATTTGGCGGCAGCGGTGGGATGGCGTCCTAGCGCAGGGAGCAGCACCCCAACAGCACTGGTATCGTAGGAGAGTTATTGAGGGCAACGCTAGCCACTGCGCAGCGTCCCTACCTACAGCAGCATGGAGCTGACAAGATACTGGTCAGAACCCTGTGAAGAGCACCTCAACCGGATCCGTCGCTATGAGGGCGCGGATTTCGTTCCAAAGGTAAAGAGGCGGCTAGTCCGATATGGTCCAGACCCTGCGCAGGAGGTAGTCAGTCGCATCATCCGGGAATTGGATACGGAGAACAAAGCGACACGAGCCTTTGAGCGCCAACTGTGGAGTATGAGGGTATGGACACCTGGTCTCCAGTGAGAAAGTGAGTTACAGGGAGCGGAGAGCAACGACCTCGCAACGACCTCCCTCCCCAGCGGCAGCCGGAGTTACAGGGAGAGGAGAGCAGCGACCTCCCTCCCCAGCGGCAGTATACCGTGCAGAGGGAAGAGACAACCAGTCTCCTTTCCCAACCAGAGATACCAGAGGCAGCAGGCCTCATAGACTGGTCCTGGGAGGACCCCCAGAAGGCAGGTAGAGATGGGACCGCAGTATCTCTACCGGCCCTACAGGGATGCTGGGCAGGCGGCCCAGATCCCCAGCGACAGACCCAGCTACAGGGAGGGGAGAGCATCGACCTCCCTCCCCAGCTGGAGTGTGCCTTCCAGGGAGAGGAGACAACCGGTCTCTCTCCCCAGCCGCAGCATGTTCCACAGGAAGCGGAGAGCATCGACCTCCCTTCCCAACGGCCACCGGAGTATCAGGAGGAGGAGGTAAGCCAATCTCCCCCTCCCCAGCTAACTCCTAACTTGGGCCCAGGGTTAACAGTGGAGATGTTAACCCCCACTGACCCCCACGTTCCCTTTGCCACCGGGCAGGACTATGCCCCAATTCCCCCAGCAGAAGAGCTGGCATCAGGACAGAGCGCTGCTGGCCTCTGCCCTACAGACCCCCTTGTTACAGGACTGGCCTGCAAACCCCTCACCCCAGCAGAAGCGCTGGCACCAGGGCAGAGTGCCGCTAGCCTCTGCCCCCCAAGTACCATCAGCTATTTGCCCAGCTGCGCCAGGAAGGCCGAGGATGCTACACTTTCATCCTACAACCTGGAACCTACAGGCCAGTACTACTTATTGTGGGGGGGCTACTTTGCTGCTAATGTTTATTTGTGGGTGGGTTGCGAGACTAACTTAGGCACTGACCGACAGAAGGTCAGGTGCCTGGTTAGTCTCCCTCCAAAAGGGGAGATATGTTACAAACTGCTATTTGTAACTGGCCCTTTAAATGGGAAATTGCCCTGCTTCCCTAGATTTTGGAGAAGCCTATTTGCCAGCCTCCTTCCTCATGACTATGGCCCCTGGAAGATTGTGCCCCTGAGAACATATTAACTTTTATTGGGTGTGTATGGCCCTTTAAGAACCGTCTGGGGACATATTGTGACTTTGGTGAACAATGCCCCTTTAAGACTATGTCCCCAGACCTGTAAAATAACTTGTCCCTGGCTTTCTCCCACTTGGTTCAGTAAATAGGGCTTACTGAACCAAGTACCACACAGGCAGAGTGTTCCACAGAAAGGGAGCACTATTACAAAAGCATTAGTTTTCATTGTGTGCCATTAAGAGTTAATTTTGTTCAATTCTAAATACAAGTTTGCTGGGATCAGCTCTAATTAAGTTTAGTGATAAACATTCCCTTTGTCTAATCAGCCTGCTAGTGATAAGGTGGACTGCATTGTTTTATTGTGTGTAAATTGTTATCTGCTGAAGAAATGTAATTCTACTATGGCCTGTAAAAGGGCGTTGCCTCTCTATCTAAATGTATCAAATGTGTGATTGGGGATTTTATGCCTCCCCCTGAGAGTGTCCTTTTTGCATGTAACCTCAATAAAAAGCAGGCTGTGTGTTCCAGCACAACAGACCTATTCTGACCCTCTAACTTGTCGTAGGTCCAGGACGCAGAGCAGACGGCGAGATACCAGCCCAGCAGCGGTGGTTCGTAGAGTCTGCATTACGTATGATGTCTACGGTGCTGATGATCCTTTGGGGAGCGCTAGGAGCATCCTTTTCTACGGTCCAACTTCCAGCCAGCCTGGAGGCAACCATAACACTCATTTCTTCCAACTGATGTGTAAATAACTCCTCTGACAGATCAAGTGAAGCGGCTGTGGTGCTAGTGTTGGTGGTGGCGGCAGGCGGGCGAGTGGTAACTTGAGAGGTGCCCGAAGCTAAGCTGGAGGAGGATGGTGTGTCAAGGTTCCGAGCGGAAGCTGTAGAAGATTGGGTGTCCTGTGTTAGCCAGTCAACTATGTCCTCAGAACTGTTCGAGTTCAGGGTACGTGGCCTCTGAACACTGGGCATTATTCTAGGGCCAAAGGGAATCACAGCACCACAAACATGACGGCCCCTGCGGGGTGGCCTGCCTCTGCCTGTCATTTTTTTTTCGATTAGTGGTACTATGCATGCAAGCTACTGTGACAACAGATATGAGTGGCACTGTGTACTGGCAGAAGTTGGCAGAGTAGACGCTGTAGGCCTGACACACACGCTTGCAGACAACTAACTGCTATTCAATCTATTACAGTCAAAATTGTATTTTTTTTTTTAAATGTACACTACTGTTACACCAGATAGGAGTTGCACTGGTGTGACACTGTGCCCTGGCAGGCACTGAAACGCACACGTGTGAAGGAAACTGACTGCTATTATTTAACACAGTAAAAAAAGTGTTGTTTTTTTAAAATGTAGACTACTGTTACGCCAGATATGAGTTGCACTGGGGTGACACTGTGCCCTGACAGGCACTGAAACGCACCCGTGTGAAGGAAACTGACTGCTATTATCAGCAGCAGCTACACTATCCCTCCTCTCACTAAGAATGCAGCTTCCAAATGAATCTAAAATGGATGCTGTCCAGGAGGTAGGAGGGTCTGGGAGGGAGGGTCTGCTGCTGATTGGCTGGAATGTGTCTTCTGACTGTGAGGTACAGGGTCAAAGTATTACTCAATGATGACGAATAGGGGGCGGATCGAACATCGCATATGTTCGCCCGCCACGGCGAACGCGAACAAGCTTCGTTCGTCTGGAACTATTCGCCGGCGAACTATTCGGGACATCACTAGTGATGAATAATATGTAACTGTGTGATGTCAGTGTGCAGTATAGAGGAGTAATGAACATTATGTAACTGTGTGATGTCAGTGTGCAATATATGGGAGTGATGAACAATATGTAACTGTGTAATGTTAGTGTGCAATAAAGAGGAGTGATGCAGAGTATGTAACTGTGTGATGTCAGTGTGCAGTATAGAGGAGTGATGAACAATATGTAACTGTGTGATGTCAGTGTGCAATATAGAGGAGTTATGAACATTATTTAACTGTGTGATGTCAGTGTGCAATAAAGAGGAGTGATGCAGAGTATGTAACTGTGTTATGTCAGTGTGCAGTATAGAGGAGTGATGAACAATATGTAACTGTGTGATGTCAGTGTGCAATATAGAGGAGTAATGAACATTATTTAACTGTGTGATGTCAGTGTGCAATATAGAGGAGTGATGAACAATATGTAACTGTGTAATGTCAGTGTGCAATATAAAGGAGTGATGAACAATATGTAACTGTGTAATGTCGGCAATCTGCAGTCAGACAAACTCAGTGTAAATCTCCATAGGAAGTAGGCACTCCTTTAATTGGCTGAAACACATTCATTTAATTGGTTCTGTTTTAGCCAATCAAGAGTCAAGTTAATGAACAATCAGGAATAGCTGCAGCTGACATTCTGCTATTGGTTGCCTTACCACTATGCTGCTAATTGGTCACATGTGTCTAGATTCTGGCTGCTATTGTTCAGTTTCTAAGAGAGGGGAGTAATTATATATATATATATATATATATATATATATATATATACAGGTGGCCCTCGTTTTACAACGGTTCAATTTACACCGTTTCAGAATAACAACCTTTTTTTCCAGTCATGTGACTGCTATTGAAAAGCATTGAGAAGCAGTGCATTTATTAAAATAGCCAGTATGTGGAGCTGTCCGCTTGTGTTGCAGCAAAGCCAAGCAAGCTGAAATTAATCAGTTTAACCAGACCTGAGCTATCAAGCAGATTTCAAAGGAACAAGACCTTCCTGGCTATAAATCAGTCCAGATTGGAATGCATAGAAAGAACAGTTTGCAGAGAAATGCAAGTGAAGTCTGTGTTGTGTGATTATTTTATTAGGTTTATAATGCTGTTTAGCAAATGTCTTTGTTCATTTAACTTAGTTTCTCCCCCTCTGTCTTTTGCTGTCTCTCTCCCCCCTCTCTTTTGCTGTCTCTCTCCCCCTCTCTTTTGCTGTCTCTCTCCCCCCTCTCTTTTGCTGTCTCTCTCCCCCTCTATCTTTTGCTGTCTCTCTCCCCCCTCTCTTTTGCTGTCTCTCACCCCCTCTCTTTTGCTGTCTCTCTTCCCCTCTCTCTTTTGCTGTCTCTCTCCCCCCTCTCTTTTGCTGTCTCTCTCTCCCCTCTCTTTTGCGCTCTCTCCCCCCTCTCTTTTGCGCTCTCTCTCTCCCCCTCTCTTTTGCGCTCTCTCTCTCTCCCCTCTCTTTTGCGCTCTCTCTCTCCCCTCTCTTTTGCGCTCTCTCTCTCCCCTCTCTTTTGTGCTCTCTCTCCCCTCTCTTTTGCGCTCTCTCTCTCCCCTCTCTTTTGCGCTCTCTCTCCACCCCTCTCTTTTGCGCTCTCTCTCCCCCCCTCTCTTTTGCGCTCTTCCCCCCTCTCTTTTGCGCTCTTCCCTCCTCTCTTTTGCGCTCTCTCTCTCCCCCCTCTTTTGCGCTCTCTCTCCCCCCTCTCTTTTGCTGTCTCTCTCCCCCCTCTCTTTTGCTGTCTCTCTCCCCCCTCTCTTTTGCTGTCTCTCTCCCCCTCTCTCTTTTGCTGTCTCTCTCCCCCCTCTCTTTTGCTGTCTCTCACCCCCTCACTTTTGCTGTCTCTCTTCCCCTCTCTCTTTTGCTGTCTCTCTCCCCCCTCTCTTTTGCTGTCTCTCTCCCCCCTCTCTTTTGCTGTCTCTCTCCCCCTCTCTCTTTTGCTGTCTCTCTCCCCCCTCTCTTTTGCTGTCTCTCTCCCCCCTCTCTTTTGCTGTCTCTCTTCCTCCTCTCTCTTTTGCTGTCTCTCTCCCCCTCTCTTTTTCTGTCTCTCTCCCCCTCTCTTTTGATGTCTCTCTTCCCCTCTCTCTTTTGCTGTCTCTCTCCCCCCCTCTCTTTTGCTGTCTCTCTCCCCCCTCTCTTTTGCTGTCTCACTCCCCCTCTCTCTTTTGCTGTCTCTCTCCCCCTTTCTTTTGCTGTCTCTCTTCTCCTCTCTCTTTTGCTGTCTCTCTCCCCCTCTCTTTTGCTGTCTCTCTCCCCCTCTCTCTTTTGCTGTCTCTCTCCCCCCTCTCTTTTGCTGTCTCTCTTCCCCTCTCTCTTTTGCTGTCTCTCTCCCCCTCTCTCTTTTGTTGTCTCTCTCCCCCTCTCTTTTGCTGTCTCTCTCCCCCTCTCTTTTGCTGTCTCTCTTCCCCTCTCTCTTTTGCTGTCTCTCTCCCCCCTCTCTTTTGCTGTCTCTCTCCCCCTCTCTCTTTTGCTGTCTCTCTCCCCCCTCTCTTTTGCTGTCTCTCTCCCCCCTCTCTATTGCTGTCTCTCTTCCTCCTCTCCCTTTTGCTGTCTCTCTCCCCCCTCTCTTTTGCTGTCCCCCCCTCTCTTTTGCTGTCTCTCTTCCCCTCTCTCTTTTGCTGTCTTTCTCCCCCCTCTCTTTTGCTGTCTCTCTCCCCCTCTCTTTTGCTGTCTCTCTCCCCCCTCTCTTTTGCTGTCTCTCTTCCCCTCTCTTTTGCTGTCTCTCTTCCCCTCTCTCTTTTGCTGTCTCTCCCTCCTCTCTTTTGCTGTCTCTCTCCCCCTCTCTCTTTTGCTGTCTCTCTCCCCCTCTCTTTTGCTGTCTCTCTCCCCCTCTCTTTTGCTGTCTCTCTCCCCCTCTCTTTTGCTGTCTCTCTCCCCCTCTCTTTTGCTGTCTCTCTCCCCCTCCATCTTTTGCTGTCTCTCTCCCCCTCTCTTTTGCTGTCTCTCTCTACCCCCTCTTTTGCTATCTCTCTCCCCCCTCTCTTTTGCTGTCTCTCTCCCCCTCTCTTTTTTGCTGTCTCTCTCTCCCTCGCTCTATCCCCCCTCTTCTGCTCTCTCTATTCACCCTCTTCTGTTCTCTCTCCCCCCTCTCTTTTGAGCTCTCTCTCTCCCCTCCTCTCTCTCCCTTCCTCTCTATCTCTCTCCCCTCTCTATCTCTCCCCCTCTCTATCTCGCGACCACGCCTGGTCACGCCCCCTTCATGCACAGCCACGCCCCCTCCACGACACTTCAAGCCCGGCCACGCCCCCTCGCCCATTTCTGCTGCAGATCAGCTAGGGACTCAAAGGCCAGGTGTGTTTGACCTTGTGCTGTCTCTACTGCGCATGACAGCTTCGGACAAACACACTTAGCCTTTTATTATATAGGATATTTATTGAGGTAGTAGAATAAGTAAAACAGGCAAGTTATATCACAGAGCTACAAACATACAAGAGATGAAATCACTGACATGATTATAATCTCCAAATAAAGACTTGTCAAACTAGGAACACTCATATTGCCTAAGAAAGCAAATAAAAATGGAACCTCATATTTTCTATTAAGGTGTATCCCTTTAAGATATAGTGAGATATAAAATGAAGTAATAATTCCCCCAAAGACAAAAGGGGGCCTCTTTTGGACCTCCTAGATTAGATTAATGAAATAATGGGGGACTTTGGGGAGAACGGCGGACTTGAACTTCCGCTACTGTTCGCGAACCGGCGAACCGCGCGAACCACCATTGACTTCAATAGGCAGGCGAACTTTAAAACCCAGAAGGACTCTTTCTGGCCACAATAGTGATGGAAAAGTTGTTTCAAGGGGACTAACACCTGGACTGTGGCATGCCGGATGGGGATCCATGGCAAAACTCCCACGGAAAATTACATAGTTGATTCAGAGTCTGGTTTTAAGCCATAAAGGGCATAAATCACCTAACATTCCTAAATTGTTTTGAATAATGTGCTCTAAAACATCAGGTATGATATAGTATCTATCAGGTAGTGAAAGGGTTACGCCCGCTTCACAGCAGTGTTAATTTCGTCGACTAAAACTTGACTAAAATGAGCATAAAACTAAAGAAATTCTGATAACTAAAATATGACTAAAACTAAAAGGGCATTTTAGTCAAAAGACTATGACTAAATCTAAATCAAAATTTGCTGTCAAAATTAACAGTTTCTAAATCTGTGTCTATACTGCATGTTTAAACCTTAATACAATTAATAATAATGTGTGTTATGTTTACTCCTGGAGTATATAATGAGTTTGAAAATTATAGAGAAATGCTTAAATAATACATTACACTTTAACTAAACCCCTTAGATTTTAGTCAACTAAAATCTACTGGAGATTTAGTCGACTAATATCAACTGAAGAGTTAGTCGACTAAAACTAGACTAAAACTAAAACAATTCAGATGACTAAAATATGACTAAAACTAAAATGGCATTTTAGTCAAAAGACTAAAACTAAGACTAAATTGAAATTTGCCGTCAAAATTACCACTGCTTCACAGTGACAGACCAAACTCCCTGTGTAATGCACCGCAAACAACTGCAAACAGTCCATTTGCACAACCACGAGTTAGATAGATTTGATAGTTAGATACATACATTACATAGATCAATAGATGCAATATACATATGATAGATACAAATTACATAGATCAATCGATGCAATATACATTTGATAGATACGAATTACATAGATCAAAAGATGCAATATACATTTGATAGATACGAATTACATCGATCAATAGATTCAATTTATATTTGATAGATACGATTGATAGTTAGATAGATTTGATAGATAAATAGATAGATTTGATAGATATATGATTTCCCTGACAGAGTATAACAATAAGACATGCGGTCTGGGACCCGTGGTGTGTTAAGTAGTATTATTCTTAGCAGTTTACTACCTGTTACTCCCCCTATCGGGGGAGGTCTATATGGGCTGCATTTTTGGAACAGGGAGATGGAAGAAGATGATTGGTCTGTCCTCCTACTTCAAATTTGGCCTAAACACAAGTGGCTGTCTCAAATCAGTCCGGCCACGAGATAGATAGATTTGATAGAGAGATATACATAGATTGATAGTTAGATAGAATCGATAGAAGATAAATAGATCATTTTGATAGATATATAATTACCCTTACAAAGTATAATAATAAAACATGCGTTCTGGGAGCCATGGTAACTAGGTTGTGTTAAGTAGTACTATTCTTAGCACTTTAATCCCTGTAACTCCCCCTATCGGGGGAGGTCTATATGGCCTGCATGATCACCCTGACAAATTATAACAACAAGACATGCGGTCTGGGACCCATGGTAACTAGGTTTTGTTTATATTAGTACTATGCTTAGCACTTTAATCCATGTTACTCCCCCTATCTGTGTAGGTCTATATGGCCTGCATGATTACCCTGAGAAAGTATAACAACAAAACATGTTGTCTGTGACCCATGGTAACTAGGTTGTGTTAAGTAGTACTGTTCTTAGCACTTTAATACCTGTTAGTCCCAATATCAGGGGAGGTATATATGGCCTGCATGATTACCCTGACAAAGTATAACAACAAGACATGTGGTCTGGGACCCATGGTAACTAGGTTGTGTTAAGTAGTACTATTCTTAGCACTTTAATCCCTGTTAGTTCCAATATCAGGGGAGGTATATATGGCCTGCATGATTACCCTGACAAAGTATAACAACAAGACATGCGGTCTGGGACCCATGGTAACTAGGTTTTGTTTATATTAGTACTATTCGTAGCACTTTAATCCATGTTACTCCCCCTATCTGTGTAGGTCTATATGGCCTGCATGATTACCCTGAGAAAGTATAACAACAAAACATGTTGTCTGTGACCCATGGTAACTAGGTTGTGTTAAGTAGTACTGTTCTTAGCACTTTAATACCTGTTAGTCCCAATATCAGGGGAGGTATATATGGCCTGCCTGATTACCCTCACCAAATATAACAACAAGACATGCGGTCTGGGACCCATGGTAACTAGGTGGTGTTAAGTAGTACAGTTCTTATTAGTTTAATACCTGTTACTCACCCTATCGGGAGAGGTCTATACGGCCTGCCTGATTACACTCAACAAATATAACAACAAGACATGCGGTCTGGGACCCATGGTAACTAGGTTGTGTTAAGTAGTACAGTTCTTATTATTTTAATACCTGTTACTCACCCTATCGGGGGAGGTCTATACGGCCTGCCTGATTACACTCGCCAAATATAACAACAAGACATGCGGTCTGGGACCCATGGTAACTAGGTTGTGTTAAGTAGTACAGTTCTTATTATTTTAATACCTGTTACTCACCCTATCGGGGGAGGTCTATACGGCCTGCCTGATTACCCTCACCAAATATAACAACAAGACATGCGGTCTGGGACCCATGGTAACTAGGTTGTGTTAAGTAGTACAGTTCTTATTAGTTTAATACCTGTTACTCACCCTATCGGGGGAGGTCTATACGGCCTGCCTGATTACCCTCACAAAATATAACAACAAGACATGCGGTCTGGGACCAATGGTAACTAGGTTGTGTTAAGTTGTACTATTCTTAGCACTTTAATCCCTGTAACTCCCCCTATCGGGGGAGGTCTATACGGCCTGCCTGATTACCCTCACCAAATATAACAACAAGACATGCGGTCTGGGACCTATGGTAACTAGGTTGTGTTTATATTAGTACTATTCTTAGCACTTTAATCCCTTTTACTCACCCTATCGGGGGAGGTCTATACGGCCTGCCTGATTACCCTCACAAAATATAACAATAAGACATGCGGTCTGGGAGCCATGGAAAGGTTGTGTTAACTAGTACTATTCTTAGCACTTTAATCCCTGTTCCTCCCCCTATCGGGGGAGGTCTATATGGCCTGCCTGATTACCCTCACAAAATATAACAATAAGACATGCGGTCTGGGAGCCATGGTAAGGTTGTGTTAACTAGTACTATTCTTAGCAATTTAATCCCTGTTCCTCCCCCTATCGGGGGAGGTCTATTGGCCTGCCTGATTACCCTCACAAAATATAACCTATAAGACATGCGGTCTGGGACCCATGGTAAGGTTGTGTTAACTAGTACTATTCTTAGCACTTTAATCCCTGTTCCTCCCCCTATCGGGGGAGGTCTATTGGCCTGCCTGATTACCCTCACCAAATATAACAACAAGACATGCGGTCTGGGACCCATGGTAACTAGGTTGTGTTTATATTAGTACTATTCTTAGCACTTTAATCCCTTTTACTCCTCCTATCGGTTGGAGGTCTATACCGCCTGCCTGATTTCCCTCACCAATTATAACAACAAGACATGCGGTCTGGGACCCATGGTAACTAGGTTGTGTTAATTTGTACTATTCTTCGCACTTTAATCCCTGTAACTCTCCCTATCGGGGGAGGTCTATACGGCCTGCCTGATTACCCTCACCAAATATAACAACAAGACATGCGGTCTGGGACCAATGGTAACTAGGTTGTGTTAAGTTGTACTATTCTTAGCACTTTAATCCCTGTAACTCCCCCTATCAGGGGAGGTCTATACGGCCTGCCTGATTACCCTCACCAAATATAACAACAAGACATGCGGTCTGGGACCTATGGTAACTAGGTTGTGTTTATATTAGTACTATTCTTAGCACTTTAATCCCTTTTACTCACCCTATCGGGGGAGGTCTATACGGCCTGCCTGATTACCCTCACAAAATATAACAATAAGACAGGCGGTCTGGGAGCCATGGAAAGGTTGTGTTAACTAGTACTATTCTTAGCACTTTAATCCCTGTTCCTCCCCCTATCGGGGGAGGTCTATATGGCCTGCCTGATTACCCTCACAAAATATAACAATAAGACATGCGGTCTGGGAGCCATGGTAAGGTTGTGTTAACTAGTACTATTCTTAGCACTTTAATCCCTGTTCCTCCCCCTATCGGGGGAGGTCTATTGGCCTGCCTGATTACCCTCACCAAATATAACAACAAGACATGCAGTCTGGGACCCATGGTAACTAGGTTGTGTTTATATTAGTACTATTCTTAGCACTTTAATCCCTTTTACTCCTCCTATCGGTTGGAGCTCTATACCGCCTGCCTGATGTCCCTCACCAATTATAACAGCAAGACATGCGGTCTGGGACCCATGGTAACTAGGTTGTGTTAAGTTGTACTATTCTTCGCACTTTAATCCCTGTAACTCTCCCTATCGGGGGAGGTCTATACGGCCTGCCTGATTACCCTCACCAAATATAATAACAAGACATGCAGTCTGCGACCCATGGTAACTAGGTTGTGTTAAGTAGTACAGTTCTTATTAGTTTAATACCTGTTACTCACCCTATCGGGGGAGGTCTATACGGCCTGCCTGATTACACTCACCAAATATAACAACAAGACATGCGGTCTGGGACCCATGGTAACTAGGTTGTGTTTATATTAGTACTATTCTTAGCACTTTAATCCCTTTTACTCCTCCTATCGGTTGGAGGTCTATACCGCCTGCCTGATTTCCCTCACCAATTATAACAACAAGACATGCGGTCTGGGACCCATGGTAACTAGGTTGTGTTAATTTGTACTATTCTTCGCACTTTAATCCCTGTAACTCTCCCTATCGGGGGAGGTCTATACGGCCTGCCTGATTACCCTCACCAAATATAATAACAAGACATGCGGTCTGCGACCCATGGTAACTAGGTTGTGTTAAGTAGTACAGTTCTTATTAGTTTAATACCTGTTACTCACCCTATCGGGGGAGGTCTATACGGCCTTCCTGATTACACTCATCAAATATAACAACAAGACATGCGGTCTGGGACCCATGGTAACTAGGTTGTGTTAAGTAGTACAGTTCTTATTAGTTTAATACCTGTTACTCACCCTATCGGGGGAGGTCTATATGGCCCGCCTGATTCCCCTAACAAAATATAACAACAAGACATGCGGTCTGGGACCCATGGTAACTAGGTTGTGTTTATATTAGTACTATTCTTAGCACTTTAATCCCTTTTACTCCCCCTATCGGTGGAGGTCTATACGGCCTGCCTGATTACCCTCAACAAATATAACAACAAGACATGCGGTCTGAGACCCATGGTAACTAGGTTGTGTTAAGTAGTACAGTTCTTATTATTTTAATACCTGTTACTCACCCTATCGGGGGAGGTCTATACGGCCTGCCTGATAACACTCACCAAATATAACAACAAGACATGCGGTCTGGGACCCATGGTAACTAGGTTGTGTTAAGTAGTACAGTTCTTATTATTTTAATACCTGTTACTCACCCTATCGGGGGAGGTCTATTCGGTCTGCCTGATTACCCTCACCAAATATAACAACAAGACATGCGGTCTGGGACCCATGGTAACTAGGTTGTGTTAAGTAGTACAGTTCTTATTAGTTTAATACCTGTTACTCACCCTATCGGGGGAGGTCTATACGGCCTTCCTGATTACACTCACCAAATATAACAACAAGACATGCGGTCTGGGACCCATGGTAACTAGGTTGTGTTTATATTAGTACTATTCTTAGCACTTTAATCCCTTTTACTCCTCCTATCGGTTGGAGGTCTATACCGCCTGCCTGATTTCCCTCACCAATTATAACAACAAGACATGCGGTCTGGGACCCATGGTAACTAGGTTGTGTTAATTTGTACTATTCTTCGCACTTTAATCCCTGTAACTCTCCCTATCGGGGGAGGTCTATACGGCCTGCCTGATTACCCTCACCAAATATAATAACAAGACATGCGGTCTGCGACCCATGGTAACTAGGTTGTGTTAAGTAGTACAGTTCTTATTAGTTTAATACCTGTTACTCACCCTATCGGGGGAGGTCTATACGGCCTTCCTGATTACACTCATCAAATATAACAACAAGACATGCGGTCTGGGACCCATGGTAACTAGGTTGTGTTAAGTAGTACAGTTCTTATTAGTTTAATACCTGTTACTCACCCTATCGGGGGAGGTCTATATGGCCCGCCTGATTCCCCTAACAAAATATAACAACAAGACATGCGGTCTGGGACCCATGGTAACTAGGTTGTGTTTATATTAGTACTATTCTTAGCACTTTAATCCCTTTTACTCCCCCTATCGGTGGAGGTCTATACGGCCTGCCTGATTACCCTCACCAAATATAACAACAAGACATGCGGTCTGGGACCCATGGTAACTAGGTTGTGTTAAGTAGTACAGTTCTTATTAGTTTAATACCTGTTACTCACCCTATCAGGAGAGGTCTATACGGCCTGCCTGATTACACTCACCAAATATAACAACAAGACATGCGGTCTGAGACCCATGGTAACTAGGTTGTGTTAAGTAGTACAGTTCTTATTATTTTAATACCTGTTACTCACCCTATCGGGGGAGGTCTATACGGCCTGCCTGATAACACTCACCAAATATAACAACAAGACATGCGGTCTGGGACCCATGGTAACTAGGTTGTGTTAAGTAGTACAGATCTTATTATTTTAATACCTGTTACTCACCCTATCGGGGGAGGTCTATTCGGTCTGCCTGATTACCCTCACCAAATATAACAACAAGACATGCGGTCTGGGACCCATGGTAACTAGGTTGTGTTAAGTAGTACAGTTCTTATTAGTTTAATACCTGTTACTCACCCTATCGGGGGAGGTCTATACGGCCTTCCTGATTACACTCACCAAATATAACAACAAGACATGCGGTCTGGGACCCATGGTAACTAGGTTGTGTTAAGTTGTACTATTCTTAGCACTTTAATCCCTCTAACTCCCCCTATCGGGGGAGGTCTATACGGCCTGCCTGATTACCCTCACCAAATATAACAACAAGACATGCGGTCTGGGACCCATGGTAACTAGGTTGTGTTTATATTAGTACTATTCTTAGCACTTTAATCCCTTTTACTCCTCCTATCGGTTGGAGGTCAATACCGCCTGCCTGATTTCCCTCACCAATTATAACAACAAGACATGCGGTCTGGGACCCATGGTAACTAGGTTGTGTTAAGTTGTACTATTCTTCGCACTTTAATCCCTGTAACTCTCCCTATCGGGGGAGGTCTATACGGCCTGCCTGATTACCCTCACCAAATATAACAACAAGACATGCGGTCTGGGACCAATGGTAACTAGGTTGTGTTAAGTTGTACTATTCTTAGCACTTTAATCCCTGTAACTCCCCCTATCAGGGGAGGTCTATACGGCCTGCCTGATTACCCTCACCAAATATAACAACAAGACATGCGGTCTGGGACCTATGGTAACTAGGTTGTGTTTATATTAGTACTATTCTTAGCACTTTAATCCCTTTTACTCACCCTATCGGGGGAGGTCTATACGGCCTGCCTGATTACCCTCACAAAATATAACAATAAGACATGCGGTCTGGGAGCCATGGAAAGGTTGTGTTAACTAGTACTATTCTTAGCACTTTAATCCCTGTTCCTCCCCCTATCGGGGGAGGTCTATATGGCCTGCCTGATTACCCTCACAAAATATAACAATAAGACATGCGGTCTGGGAGCCATGGTAAGGTTGTGTTAACTAGTACTATTCTTAGCACTTTAATCCCTGTTCCTCCCCCTATCGGGGGAGGTCTATTGGCCTGCCTGATTACCCTCACCAAATATAACAACAAGACATGCGGTCTGGGACCCATGGTAACTAGGTTGTGTTTATATTAGTACTATTCTTAGCACTTTAATCCCTTTTACTCCTCCTATCGGTTGGAGGTCTATACCGCCTGCCTGATTTCCCTCACCAATTATAACAACAAGACATGCGGTCTGGGACCCATGGTAACTAGGTTGTGTTAATTTGTACTATTCTTCGCACTTTAATCCCTGTAACTCTCCCTATCGGGGGAGGTCTATACGGCCTGCCTGATTACCCTCACCAAATATAACAACAAGACATGCGGTCTGGGACCAATGGTAACTAGGTTGTGTTAAGTTGTACTATTCTTAGCACTTTAATCCCTGTAACTCCCCCTATCAGGGGAGGTCTATACGGCCTGCCTGATTACCCTCACCAAATATAACAACAAGACATGCGGTCTGGGACCTATGGTAACTAGGTTGTGTTTATATTAGTACTATTCTTAGCACTTTAATCCCTTTTACTCACCCTATCGGGGGAGGTCTATACGGCCTGCCTGATTACCCTCACAAAATATAACAATAAGACATGCGGTCTGGGAGCCATGGAAAGGTTGTGTTAACTAGTACTATTCTTAGCACTTTAATCCCTGTTCCTCCCCCTATCGGGGGAGGTCTATATGGCCTGCCTGATTACCCTCACAAAATATAACAATAAGACATGCGGTCTGGGAGCCATGGTAAGGTTGTGTTAACTAGTACTATTCTTAGCACTTTAATCCCTGTTCCTCCCCCTATCGGGGGAGGTCTATTGGCCTGCCTGATTACCCTCACCAAATATAACAACAAGACATGCAGTCTGGGACCCATGGTAACTAGGTTGTGTTTATATTAGTACTATTCTTAGCACTTTAATCCCTTTTACTCCTCCTATCGGTTGGAGCTCTATACCGCCTGCCTGATGTCCCTCACCAATTATAACAACAAGACATGCGGTCTGGGACCCATGGTAACTAGGTTGTGTTAAATTGTACTATTCTTCGCACTTTAATCCCTGTAACTCTCCCTATCGGGGGAGGTCTATACGGCCTGCCTGATTACCCTCACCAAATATAATAACAAGACATGCAGTCTGCGACCCATGGTAACTAGGTTGTGTTAAGTAGTACAGTTCTTATTAGTTTAATACCTGTTACTCACCCTATCGGGGGAGGTCTATACGGCCTGCCTGATTACACTCACCAAATATAACAACAAGACATGCGGTCTGGGACCCATGGTAACTAGGTTGTGTTTATATTAGTACTATTCTTAGCACTTTAATCCCTTTTACTCCTCCTATCGGTTGGAGGTCTATACCGCCTGCCTGATTTCCCTCACCAATTATAACAACAAGACATGCGGTCTGGGACCCATGGTAACTAGGTTGTGTTAATTTGTACTATTCTTCGCACTTTAATCCCTGTAACTCTCCCTATCGGGGGAGGTCTATACGGCCTGCCTGATTACCCTCACCAAATATAATAACAAGACATGCGGTCTGCGACCCATGGTAACTAGGTTGTGTTAAGTAGTACAGTTCTTATTAGTTTAATACCTGTTACTCACCCTATCGGGGGAGGTCTATACGGCCTTCCTGATTACACTCATCAAATATAACAACAAGACATGCGGTCTGGGACCCATGGTAACTAGGTTGTGTTAAGTAGTACAGTTCTTATTAGTTTAATACCTGTTACTCACCCTATCGGGGGAGGTCTATATGGCCCGCCTGATTCCCCTAACAAAATATAACAACAAGACATGCGGTCTGGGACCCATGGTAACTAGGTTGTGTTTATATTAGTACTATTCTTAGCACTTTAATCCCTTTTACTCCCCCTATCGGTGGAGGTCTATACGGCCTGCCTGATTACCCTCAACAAATATAACAACAAGACATGCGGTCTGAGACCCATGGTAACTAGGTTGTGTTAAGTAGTACAGTTCTTATTATTTTAATACCTGTTACTCACCCTATCGGGGGAGGTCTATACGGCCTGCCTGATAACACTCACCAAATATAACAACAAGACATGCGGTCTGGGACCCATGGTAACTAGGTTGTGTTAAGTAGTACAGTTCTTATTATTTTAATACCTGTTACTCACCCTATCGGGGGAGGTCTATTCGGTCTGCCTGATTACCCTCACCAAATATAACAACAAGACATGCGGTCTGGGACCCATGGTAACTAGGTTGTGTTAAGTAGTACAGTTCTTATTAGTTTAATACCTGTTACTCACCCTATCAGGGGAGGTCTATACGGCCTTCCTGATTACACTCACCAAATATAACAACAAGACATGCGGTCTGGGACCCATGGTAACTAGGTTGTGTTTATATTAGTACTATTCTTAGCACTTTAATCCCTTTTACTCCTCCTATCGGTTGGAGGTCTATACCGCCTGCCTGATTTCCCTCACCAATTATAACAACAAGACATGCGGTCTGGGACCCATGGTAACTAGGTTGTGTTAATTTGTACTATTCTTCGCACTTTAATCCCTGTAACTCTCCCTATCGGGGGAGGTCTATACGGCCTGCCTGATTACCCTCACCAAATATAATAACAAGACATGCGGTCTGGGACCCATGGTAACTAGGTTGTGTTAAGTTGTACTATTCTTCGCACTTTAATCCCTGTAACTCTCCCTATCGGGGGAGGTCTATACGGCCTGCCTGATTACCCTCACCAAATATAACAACAAGACATGCGGTCTGGGACCAATGGTAACTAGGTTGTGTTAAGTTGTACTATTCTTAGCACTTTAATCCCTGTAACTCCCCCTATCAGGGGGAGGTCTATACGGCCTGCCTGATTACCCTCACCAAATATAACAACAAGACATGCGGTCTGGGACCTATGGTAACTAGGTTGTGTTTATATTAGTACTATTCTTAGCACTTTAATCCCTTTTACTCACCCTATCGGGGGAGGTCTATACGGCCTGCCTGATTACCCTCACAAAATATAACAATAAGACATGCGGTCTGGGAGCCATGGAAAGGTTGTGTTAACTAGTACTATTCTTAGCACTTTAATCCCTGTTCCTCCCCCTATCGGGGGAGGTCTATATGGCCTGCCTGATTACCCTCACAAAATATAACAATAAGACATGCGGTCTGGGAGCCATGGTAAGGTTGTGTTAACTAGTACTATTCTTAGCACTTTAATCCCTGTTCCTCCCCCTATCGGGGGAGGTCTATTGGCCTGCCTGATTACCCTCACCAAATATAACAACAAGACATGCAGTCTGGGACCCATGGTAACTAGGTTGTGTTTATATTAGTACTATTCTTAGCACTTTAATCCCTTTTACTCCTCCTATCGGTTGGAGCTCTATACCGCCTGCCTGATGTCCCTCACCAATTATAACAACAAGACATGCGGTCTGGGACCCATGGTAACTAGGTTGTGTTAAGTTGTACTATTCTTCACACTTTAATCCCTGTAACTCTCCCTATCGGGGGAGGTCTATACGGCCTGCCTGATTACCCTCACCAAATATAATAACAAGACATGCAGTCTGCGACCCATGGTAACTAGGTTGTGTTAAGTAGTACAGTTCTTATTAGTTTAATACCTGTTACTCACCCTATCGGGGGAGGTCTATACGGCCTGCCTGATTACACTCACCAAATATAACAACAAGACATGCGGTCTGGGACCCATGGTAACTAGGTTGTGTTTATATTAGTACTATTCTTAGCACTTTAATCCCTTTTACTCCTCCTATCGGTTGGAGGTCTATACCGCCTGCCTGATTTCCCTCACCAATTATAACAACAAGACATGCGGTCTGGGACCCATGGTAACTAGGTTGTGTTAATTTGTACTATTCTTCGCACTTTAATCCCTGTAACTCTCCCTATCGGGGGAGGTCTATACGGCCTGCCTGATTACCCTCACCAAATATAATAACAAGACATGCGGTCTGCGACCCATGGTAACTAGGTTGTGTTAAGTAGTACAGTTCTTATTAGTTTAATACCTGTTACTCACCCTATCGGGGGAGGTCTATACGGCCTTCCTGATTACACTCATCAAATATAACAACAAGACATGCGGTCTGGGACCCATGGTAACTAGGTTGTGTTAAGTAGTACAGTTCTTATTAGTTTAATACCTGTTACTCACCCTATCGGGGGAGGTCTATATGGCCCGCCTGATTCCCCTAACAAAATATAACAACAAGACATGCGGTCTGGGACCCATGGTAACTAGGTTGTGTTTATATTAGTACTATTCTTAGCACTTTAATCCCTTTTACTCCCCCTATCGGTGGAGGTCTATACGGCCTGCCTGATTACCCTCAACAAATATAACAACAAGACATGCGGTCTGAGACCCATGGTAACTCGGTTGTGTTAAGTAGTACAGTTCTTATTATTTTAATACCTGTTACTCACCCTATCGGGGGAGGTCTATACGGCCTGCCTGATAACACTCACCAAATATAACAACAAGACATGCGGTCTGGGACCCATGGTAACTAGGTTGTGTTAAGTAGTACAGTTCTTATTATTTTAATACCTGTTACTCACCCTATCGGGGGAGGTCTATTCGGTCTGCCTGATTACCCTCACCAAATATAACAACAAGACATGCGGTCTGGGACCCATGGTAACTAGGTTGTGTTTATATTAGTACTATTCTTAGCACTTTAATCCCTTTTACTCCTCCTATCGGTGGAGGTCTATACCGCCTGCCTGATTACCCTCACCAATTATAACAACAAGACATGCGGTCTGGGACCCATGGTAACTAGGTTGTGTTAAGTTGTACTATTCTTAGCACTTTAATCCCTGTAACTCTCCCTATCGGGGGAGGTCTATACGGCCTGCCTGATTACCCTCACCAAATATAACAACAAGACATGCGGTCTGGGACCCATGGTAACTAGGTTGTGTTAAGTTGTACTATTCTTAGCACTTTAATCCCTGTAACTCCCCCGATAGGGGGAGGTCTATACGGCCTGCCTGATTACCCTCACCAAATATAACAACAAGACATGCGGTCTGGGACCTATGGTAACTAGGTTGTGTTTATATTAGTACTATTCTTAGCACTTTAATCCCTTTTACTCACCCTATCGGGGGAGGTCTATACGGCCTGCCTGATTACCCTCACAAAATATAACAATAAGACATGCGGTCTGGGAGCCATGGTAACTAGGTTGTGTTTATATTAGTACTATTCTTAGCACTTTAATCCCTTTTACTCACCCTATCGGGGGAGGTCTATACGGCCTGCCTGATTACCCTCACAAAATATAACAATAAGACATGCGGTCTGGGAGCCATGGAAAGGTTGTGTTAACTAGTACTATTCTTAGCACTTTAATCCCTGTTCCTCCCCCTATCGGGGGAGGTCTATATGGCCTGCCTGATTACCCTCACAAAATATAACAATAAGACATGCGGGCTGGGAACAATGGTAAGGTTGTGTTAACTAGTACTATTCTTAGCACTTTAATCACTGTTACTCCACCTAGCTGGGGGAGGTCTATTGGCCTGCCTGATTACCCTCACAAAATATAACAATAAGACATGCGGTTTGGGACCCATGGTAAGGTTGTGTTAACTAGTACTATTCTTAGCACTTTAATCCCTGTTCCTCCCCCTATCGGGGGAGGTCTATTGGCCTGCCTGATTAACCTCACCAAATATAACAACAAGACATGCGGTCTGGGACCCATGGTAACTAGGTTGTGTTTATATTAGTACTATTCTTAGCACTTTAATCCCTTTTACTCCTCCTATCGGTTGGAGGTCTATACCGCCTGCCTGATTTCCCTCACCAATTATAACAACAAGACATGCGGTCTGGGACCCATGGTAACTAGGTTGTGTTAATTTGTACTATTCTTCGCACTTTAATCCCTGTAACTCTCCCTATCGGGGGAGGTCTATACGGCCTGCCTGATTACCCTCACCAAATATAATAACAAGACATGCGGTCTGCGACCCATGGTAACTAGGTTGTGTTAAGTAGTACAGTTCTTATTAGTTTAATACCTGTTACTCACCCTATCGGGGGAGGTCTATACGGCCTTCCTGATTACACTCATCAAATATAACAACAAGACATGCGGTCTGGGACCCATGGTAACTAGGTTGTGTTAAGTAGTACAGTTCTTATTAGTTTAATACCTGTTACTCACCCTATCGGGGGAGGTCTATACGGCCTGCCTGATTACCCTCACCAAATATAACAACAAGACATGCGGTCTGGGACCCATGGTAACTAGGTTGTGTTAAGTAGTACAGTTCTTATTAGTTTAATACCTGTTACTCACCCTATCGGTGGAGGTCTATACGGCCTGCCTGATTACACTCACCAAATATAACAACAAGACATGCGGTCTGGGACCCATGGTAACTAGGTTGTGTTAAGTAGTACTAGTTCTTAGCACTTTAATACCTGTAACTCCCCCTATCGGGGGAGGTCTATACGGCCTGCCTGATTAACCTCACCAAATATAACAACAAGACATGCGGTCTGGGACCCATGGTAACTAGGTTGTGTTAAGTAGTACAGTTCTTATTATTTTAACACCTGTTACTCACCCTATCGGGGGAGGTCTATACGGCCTGCCTGATTACCCTCACCAAATATAACAACAAGACATGCGGTCTGGGACCCATGGTAACTAGGTTGTGTTATTTAGTACTATTCTTCGCACTTTAATCCCTGTAACTCCCCCTATCGGGGGAGGTCTATACGGCCTGCCTGATTACCCTCACCAAATATAACAACAAGACATGCGGTCTGGGACCCATGGTAACTAGGTTGTGTTAAGTTGTACTATTCTTAGCACTTTAATCCCTGTAACTCCCCCTATCGGGGGGAGGTCTATACGGCCTGCCTGATTACCCTCACCAAATATAACAACAAGACATGCGGTCTGGGACCAATGGTAACTAGGTTGTGTTAAGTTGTACTATTCTTAGCACTTTAATCCCTGTAACTCCCCCTATCGGGGGAGGTCTATACGGCCTGCCTGATTACCCTCACCAAATATAACAACAAGACATGCGGTCTGGGACCTATGGTAACTAGGTTGTGTTTATATTAGTACTATTCTTAGCACTTTAATCCCTTTTACTCACCCTATCGGGGGAGGTCTATATGGCCTGCCTGATTACCCTCACAAAATATAACAATAAGACATGCGGTCTGGGAGCCATGGTAAGGTTGTGTTAACTAGTACTATTCTTAGCACTTTAATCCCTGTTCCTCCCCCTATCGGGGGAGGTCTATTGGCCTGCCTGATTACCCTCACCAAATATAACAAGACATGCGGTCTGGGACCCATGGTTGTGTTAAGTTGTACTATTCTTCGCACTTTAATCCCTGTAACTCTCCCTATCGGGGGAGGTCTATACGGCCTGCCTGATTACCCTCACCAAATATAATAACAAGAAATGCGGTCTGCGACCCATGGTAACTAGGTTGTGTTAAGTAGTACAGTTCTTATTAGTTTAATACCTGTTACTCACCCTATCGGGGGAGGTCTATACAGCCTGCCTGATTTCCCACACCAATTATAACAACAAGACATGCGGTCTGGGTCCCATGGTAACTAGGTTGTGTTAAGTTGTACTATTCTTCGCACTTTAATCCCTGTAACTCTCCCTATCGGGGGAGGTCTATACGGCCTGCCTGATTACCCTCACCAAATATAATAACAAGACATGCGGTCTGCGACCCATGGTAACTAGGTTGTGTTAAGTAGTACAGTTCTTATTAGTTTAATACCTGTTACTCACCCTATCGGGGGAGGTCTATACGGCCTGCCTGATTACACTCACCAAATATAAAAACAAGACATGCGGTCTGGGACCCATGGTAACTAGGTTGTGTTAAGTAGTACAGTTCTTATTAGTTTAATACCTGTTACTCACCCTATCGGGGGAGGTCTATACGGCCTGCCTGATTAACCTCACCAAATATAACAACAAGACATGCGGTCTGGGACCCATGGTAACTAGGTTGTGTTTATATTAGTACTATTCTTAGCACTTTAATCCCTTTTACTCCCCCTATAGGTTGGAGGTCTATACCGCCTGCCTGATTTCCCACACCAATTATAACAACAAGACATGCGGTCTGGGACCCATGGTAACTAGGTTGTGTTAAGTTGTACTATTCTTCGCACTTTAATCCCTGTAACTCTCCCTATCGGAGGAGGTCTATACGGCCTGCCTGATTACCCTCACCAAATATAATAACAAGACATGCGGTCTGCGACCCATGGTAACTAGGCTGTGTTTATATTAGTATTATTCTTAGCACTTTAATCCCTTTACTCCCCCTATCGGTGGAGGTCTATACGGCCTGCCTGATTATCCTCACCAAATATAACAACAAGACATGCGGTCTGGGACCCATGGAAACTAGGTTGTGTTAAGTAGTACAGTTCTTATTAGTTTAATACCTGTTACTCACCCTATCAGGAGAGGTCTATACGGCCTGCCTGATTACACTCACCAAATATAACAACAAGACATGCGGTCTGGGACCCATGGTAACTAGGTTATGTTATTTTGTACTATTCTTCGCACTTTAATCCCTGTAACTCCCCCTATCGGGGGAGGTCTATACGGCCTGCCTGATTATCCTCACCAAATATTACAACAAGACATGCGGTCTGGGACCCATGGTAACTAGGTTGTGTTAAGTAGTACAATTCTTATTAGTTTAACACCTGTTACTCACCCTATCGGGGGAGGTCTATACGGCCTGCCTGATTACCCTCACCAAATATAACAACAAGACATGCGGTCTGGGACCCATGGTAACTAGGTTATGTTATTTTGTACTATTCTTCGCACTTTAATCCCTGTAACTCCCCCTATCGGGGGAGGTCTATACGGCCTGCCTGATTACCCTCACCAAATATAACAACAAGACATGCGGTCTGGGACCAATGGTAACTAGGTTGTGTTAAGTTGTACTATTCTTAGCACTTTAATCCCTGTAACTCCCCCTATCGGGGGGAGGTCTATACGGCCTGCCTGATTACCCTCACCAAATATAACAACAAGACATGCGGTCTGGGACCAATGGTAACTAGGTTGTGTTAAGTTGTACTATTCTTAGCACTTTAATCCCTGTAACTCCCCCTATCGGGGGAGGTCTATACGGCCTGCCTGATTACCCTCACCAAATATAACAACAAGACATGCGGTCTGGGACCTATGGTAACTAGGTTGTGTTTATATTAGTACTATTCTTAGCACTTTAATCCCTTTTACTCACCCTATCGGGGGAGGTCTATATGGCCTGCCTGATTACCCTCACAAAATATAACAATAAGACATGCGGTCTGGGAGCCATGGTAAGGTTGTGTTAACTAGTACTATTCTTAGCACTTTAATCCCTGTTCCTCCCCCTATCGGGGGAGGTCTATTGGCCTGCCTGATTACCCTCACCAAATATAACAAGACATGCGGTCTGGGACCCATGGTTGTGTTAAGTTGTACTATTCTTCGCACTTTAATCCCTGTAACTCTCCCTATCGGGGGAGGTCTATACGGCCTGCCTGATTACCCTCACCAAATATAATAACAAGAAATGCGGTCTGCGACCCATGGTAACTAGGTTGTGTTAAGTAGTACAGTTCTTATTAGTTTAATACCTGTTACTCACCCTATCGGGGGAGGTCTATACAGCCTGCCTGATTACACTCACCAAATATAACAACAAGACATGCGGTCTGGGACCCATGGTAACTAGGTTGTGTTAAGTAGTACAGTTCTTATTAGTTTAATACCTGTTACTCACCCTATCGGGGGAGGTCTATATGGCCCGCCTGATTCCCCTAACAAAATATAACAACAAGACATGCGGTCTGGGACCCATGGTAACTAGGTTATGTTTATATTAGTACTATTCTTAGCACTTTAATCCCTTTTACTCCCCATATCGGTGGAGGTCTATACGGCCTGCCTGATTTCCCACACCAATTATAACAACAAGACATGCGGTCTGGGACCCATGGTAACTAGGTTGTGTTAAGTTGTACTATTCTTCGCACTTTAATCCCTGTAACTCTCCCTATCGGGGGAGGTCTATACGGCCTGCCTGATTACCCTCACCAAATATAATAACAAGACATGCGGTCTGCGACCCATGGTAACTAGGTTGTGTTAAGTAGTACAGTTCTTATTAGTTTAATACCTGTTACTCACCCTATCGGGGGGAGGTCTATACGTCCTGCCTGATTACACTCACCAAATATAAAAACAAGACATGCGGTCTGGGACCCATGGTAACTAGGTTGTGTTAAGTAGTACAGTTCTTATTAGTTTAATACCTGTTACTCACCCTATCGGGGGAGGTCTATATGGCCCGCCTGATTCCCCTAACAAAATATAACAACAAGACATGCGGTCTGGGACCCATGGTAACTAGGCTGTGTTTATATTAGTACTATTCTTAGCACTTTAATCCCTTTTACTCCCCCTATCGGTGGAGGTCTATACGGCCTGCCTGATTATCCTCACCAAATATAACAACAAGACATGCGGTCTGGGACCCATGGTAACTAGGTTGTGTTAAGTAGTACAGTTCTTATTAGTTTAATACCTGTTACTTACCCTATCAGGAGAGGTCTATACGGCCTGCCTGATTACACTCACCAAATATAACAACAAGACATGCGGTCTGGGACCCATGGTAACTAGGTTGTGTTAAGTAGTACAATTCTTATTAGTTTAATACCTGTTACTCACCCTATCGGGGGAGGTCTATACGGCCTGCCTGATTACCCTCACCAAATATAACAACAAGACATGTGGTCTGGGACCAATGGTAACTAGGTTGTGTTAAGTTGTACTATTCTTAGCACTTTAATCCCTGTAACTCCCCCTATCGGGGGAGGTCTATACGGCCTGCCTGATTACCCTCACCAAATATAACAACAAGACATGCGGTCTGGGACCTATGGTAACTAGGTTGTGTTATATTAGTACTATTCTTAGCAATATATTACAAAAGATAAGAGTGCGCTCCAAGGAGCTCTACCATTCAATACTCAGCAATAACAAAATAATATAACCCAATATATATATGGTCTTATTTATTTCACATAAAAAAATTTTTAAAAACTTATTTAATATTACAATACATCAATAACATAAACAAATGTAATTTATAATAAGGTGCACCTTTTTGTATTACACAATTTAAACAACAAAAATAAGGATAAAATTAAGAGGCTTGTTTCAGCGTGTTACTTTTTTAACCATATATTGCAATTATTTGCAGTGATACTTTTCTATCAAAATCTCGCTACTTATTGTAGCAATAATTGATACAAGAATATGACAACAATGTTGTGAACGATAATTAAATCTCAAACTGACTTTTTCGAATACTAAGAGTGTGCAAATGCTTGAAAGTCTGTATTGAGGCAATGTTATAACCTTGTATCCCTTGCTTGCCAAACTTTTATGTGCAAGTAGTAAGTCAATATTTTATGACACAATGATAAGTTCTGTTTTCTTTTGTGTGCAGCAATAAGTTCCGTTTTAAAGATCTTTTTAAGAAGCCCCAAATGGGTACACAAACTCACCAGAATCCGAAAGGCAAATATTTTTAAAAAACCTTTCCCTGACCTCTCCAAGTGTTGGCGTCTTCTGAGTCAGCCGTTAGCTCCGGCTGTGACGTGTAGCATTCACGTGATACCACTTCTCCGCCAATAGCTCAGTCAGGTTACCGGTAGATTGCTTTTTCAAATAAGATCTCAAATGGGGATAGATCCAATTGCTATGATTCCATATAGCAGAGTTTTGCTTATGCACAACAAGTCTCAACACACCAGGTCTCTTCCGTGATTTAGATCACTGTAGTTCCCGTTTAACTTTTTGCAATTATACAGGATAGAGCGTTCAGTAAGGCATAGATAGAGCTGGCCAGCTTCCACAGGTCCGATCATCTACGCGTTTCAGCAGAAATGCTTTTTTCAAGATGTGCCTGTGGACTTCCCATCATGCCTTTATACATATCCCATTTAAACTGCAGTTTTTTATTGGATAGTTGATCAGAATAGTTCATTTGACACGCTTCTGCCTCATATTAGTCAGTTCATTTGACACATTTATACCTCATATTAATTATTTATTTCATTTGTCACTCTTATGCCTCATATTAGTCAGTTTATTTGATACACTTATGTCTCATGTTAGTCAGTTCATTTGGCACGCTTATGCCTCATATTAATAAATTCATTTATCACGCTTATGCCTCTTATTACCTTATACATTTTTTAAAAACAATTATCATTATCATAACTCTATTCCTAATAATATTATTTTTCAATACACATAATATAGCTTACTACCAATTAGTATTAGGTTAAAATTCAGAATATTACATTTATTTAATTACTTAGTTCGCCTATACCTATAGTACATAATAAAAAACAAATATTAAAAGATAATACAATTCCAATTTTAAAATTACATATAAAATTTATTGCACATTTAAAAGTTATTTAGGGATGAACATATAGTGTTATTGTTAAAATGCATCTACTCTATATTAAAAATATATTCTCTAAAATCTATGATCCAAAATTATATTATAAATTAAATAAAAGGGTTAAGATCCAATTCAGCATTTAGCCCTAGTGGTGTTAACGTTTTAAATTTAAAAATTAGTTCAGTCTCAGTTTTTAAAAGTTTTTTATTTACATCTCCACCTCTCCAATCCTGTGTGATTTTTCTCAGGCCCCAATATTTTAGTCCCTTAGGGTTTTTATTATGGGCTTCTTTAAAATGTTTGGAGAGTAGATGGCCTTCTACACCATTTTCAATATTAAGTAGGTGTTCCCTAATTCTGTCCCTCAACAGCTCATCCTGTGTTTTTTCTTGGGCTTTTTGTTTAGCTGTTTTTATTAGATTCGAATTATAACCTCTCTTTTTAAAATTTTCTTCTAGAATTGTAGATTGTTGAGTAAAATCATCTTGTTCACTACAATTTTTTCTAATTCTCAAGAATTGATTTTTAGGGATATTTTCAAGCCACATTTTATAGTGGCAGCTATTATTATGAATAAAATTATTAGAATCAACCTCTTTAAAATGTGTTTTAGTAGTGATCTTATCATTGGTGATTATAATATTCACATCCAGAAAATTTATCTTAGTTTTACTTTTTTCATAAGTTAAATCTATACCAAATCTGTTATTTTTAAAATCTTCTATAAAAATATCTAAAAGTTCTTCATCCCCTTTCCAAATAATTATAATGTTATCTATGAAACGACGATAGAGCACCAAGTTTCGCCTCCCAGCTAGATCCATGGATCATCTCCTCTTCAATGAAACCCATGAATAAGTTGGCATAGCTGGGAGCGAACTTGGTGCCCATCGCCGTTCCTTTAGTTTGTAGATAATATTGGTTATTAAAATTAAAATAATTATTGTTTAATATAAAAGTTATACTTTCAATTAAAAACTCAATTTGTTCAATTTGTATTTCTCCATATTTGTGTAGAAAATGTTCAACTGCCTGAATTCCTAATTTGTGCTGTATATTGGTGTACAAAGAGCACACATCACAGGTTGCAAATATTAAATCATTTTTCCATTCTATGTTTTTTAATAATTGTAATAATTTGTGGATAATTACTTACAACATTATGTGGTTAAATTACCCTCTCACTTAAAAGATTCCACAGAATTATTACAATTATTAAAAAACATAGAATGGAAAAATGATTTAATATTTGCAACCTGTGATGTGTGCTCTTTGTACACCAATATACAGCACAAATTAGGAATTCAGGCAGTTGAACATTTTCTACACAAATATGGAGAAATACAAATTGAACAAATTGAGTTTTTAATTGAAAGTATAACTTTTATATTAAACAATAATTATTTTAATTTTAATAACCAATATGATCTACAAACTAAAGGAACAGCGATGGGCACCAAGTTCGCTCCCAGCTATGCCAACTTATTCATGGGTTTCATTGAAGAGGAGATGATCCATGGATCTAGCTGGGAGGCGAACTTGGTGCTCTATCGTCGTTTCATAGATAAGATTATAATTATTTGGAAAGGGGATGAAGAACTTTTAGATATTTTTATAGAAGATTTTAAAAATAACAGATTTGGTATAGATTTAACTTATGAAAAAAGTAAAACTAAGATAAATTTTCTGGATGTGGATATTATAATCACCAATGATAAGATCACTACTAAAACACATTTTAAAGAGGTTGATTCTAATAATTTTATTCATAATAATAGCTGCCACTATAAAATGTGGCTTGAAAATATCCCTAAAAATCAATTCTTGAGAATTAGAAAAAATTGTAGTGAACAAAATGATTTTACTCAACAATCTACAATTCTAGAAGAAAATTTTAAAAAGAGAGGTTATAATTCGAATCTAATAAAAACAGCTAAACAAAAAGCCCAAGAAAAAACACAGGATGAGCTTTAAATAGGAAAACAACCTAAAGAACGTATAGAAGGTATATTAGATATACCATTTATAACTGATTTTAATATTGAGCACAATAAATTAAGAGGGGTCCTTAATAAACATTGGCATTTGTTGCACAGAGACCCATTTTTAGGAGAGTCCCTAACTGACAGACCAAGAATAGTTTTTAAAAAAGCAAGAAATTTGAAATCAATTCTAGCACCTAGCACTTTTAAGCCAAGGAAAAGTATAGACAAAGACTTAAAAGGCAACAAATTAGAAGGCTACTATCCTTGCATATCGTGTAAAGCCTGTAAATTTAGCTGTAAAAAAAACTAGTGTAACATCTACAGTGACACATAAAGAATTTAAAATCAAGGATCTAATTAGATGTTCTGACAAGAATGTAGTCTACTTAATAGAATGTCCTTGTAAGATGCAATATTTAGGTGAGACCTCACGCATGTTGAGGGACAGAATTAGGGAACACCTACTTAATATTGAAAATGGTGTAGAAGGCCATCTACTCTCCAAACATTTTAAAGAAGCCCATAATAAAAACCCTAAGGGACTAAAATATTGGGGCCTGAGAAAAATCACACAGGATTGGAGAGGTGGAGATGTAAATAAAAAACTTTTAAAAACTGAGGCTGAACTAATTTTTAAATTTAAAACGTTAACACCACTAGGGCTAAATGCTGAATTGGATCTTAACCCTTTTATTTAATTTATAATATAATTTTGGATCATAGATTTTAGAGAATATATTTTTAATATAGAGTAGATGCATTTTAACAATAACACTATATGTTCATCCCTAAATAACTTTTAAATGTGCAATAAATTTTATATGTAATTTTAAAATTGGAATTGTATTATCTTTTCATATTTGTTTTTTATTATGTACTATAGGTATAGGCAAACTAAGTAATTAAATAAATGTAATATTCTGAATGTTAACCTAATACTAATTGGTAGTAAGCTATATTATGTGTATTGAAAAATAATATTATTAGGAATAGAGTTATGATAATGATAATTGTTTTTAAAAAATGTATAAGGTAATAAGAGGCATAAGCGTGTTAAATGAATTTATTAATATGAGGCATAAGCGTGCCAAATGAACTGACTAACATGAGACATAAGTGTATCAAATAAACTGACTAATATGAGGCATAAGAGTGACAAATGAAATAAATAATTAATATGAGGCATAAATGTGTCAAATGAACTGACTAATATGAGGCAGAAGCGTGTCAAATGAACTATTCTGATCAACTATCCAATAAAAAACTGCAGTTTAAATGGGATATGTATAAAGGCATGATGGGAAGTCCACAGGCACATCTTGAAAAAAGCATTTCTGCTGAAACGCGTAGATGATCGGACCTGTGGAAGCTGGCCAGCTCTATCTATGCCTTACTGAACGCTCTATCCTGTATAATTGCAAAAAGTTAAACGGGAACTACAGTGATCTAAATCACGGAAGAGACCTGGTGTGTTGAGACTTGTTGTGCATAAGCAAAACTCTGCTATATGGAATCATAGCAATTGGATCTATCCCCATTTGAGATCTTATTTAAAAAAGCAATCTACCGGTAACCTGACTGAGCTATTGGCGGAGAAGTGGTATCACGTGAATGCTACACGTCACAGCCGGAGCTAACGGCTGACTCAGAAGACGCCAACACTTGGAGAGGTCAGGGAAAGGTTTTTTAAAAATATTTGCCTTTCGGATTCTGGTGAGTTTGTGTACCCATTTGGGGCTTCTTAAAAAGATCTTTAAAACGGAACTTATTGCTGCACACAAAAGAAAACAGAACTTATCATTGTGTCATAAAATATTGACTTACTACTTGCACATAAAAGTTTGGCAAGCAAGGGATACAAGGTTATAACATTGCCTCAATACAGACTTTCAAGCATTTGCACACTCTTAGTATTCGAAAAAGTCAGTTTGAGATTTAATTATCGTTCACAACATTGTTGTCATATTCTTGTATCAATTATTGCTACAATAAGTAGCGAGATTTTGATAGAAAAGTATCACTGCAAATAATTGCAATATATGGTTAAAAAAGTAACACGCTGAAACAAGCCTCTTAATTTTATCCTTATTTTTGTTGTTTAAATTGTGTAATACAAAAATGTGCACCTTATTATAAATTACATTTGTTTATGTTATTGATGTATTGTAATATTAAATAAGTTTTTAAAAATTTTTTTATGTGAAATAAATAAGACCATAAATATATTGGGTTATATTATTTTGTTATTGCTGAGTATTGAATGGTAGAGCTCCTTGGAGCGCACTCTTATCTTTTGTAATATATTTCTAGTATTAGTGTGATTATTGGGGATTATCACACATAAAGAGTAGCTATATTCTACCGACTGGGTATATCTTGTTTAATTACTATTCTTAGCACTTTAATCCCTTTTACTCACCCTATCGGGGGAGGTCTATACGGCCTGCCTGATTACCCTCACAAAATATAACAATAAGACATGCGGTCTGGGAGCCATGGAAAGGTTGTGTTAACTAGTACTATTCTTAGCACTTTAATCCCTGTTCCTCCCCCTATCGGGGGAGGTCTATATGGCCTGCCTGATTACCCTCACAAAATATAACAATAAAACATGCGGTCTGGGAGCCATGGTAAGGTTGTGTTAACTAGTACTATTCTTAGCACTTTAATCCCTGTTCCTCCCCCTATCGGGGGAGGTCTATACGGCCTGCCTGATTACACTCACCAAATATAACAACAAGACATGCGGTCTGGGACCCATGGTAACTAGGTTGTGTTTAGTAGTACAATTCTTATTAGCTTTAATCCCTTTTACTCCCCCTATCGGTGGAGGTCTATACGGCCTGCCTGATTTCCCTCACCAAATATAACAACAAGACATGCAGTCTGGGACCAATGGTAACTAGGTTGTGTTAAGTTGTACTATTCTTAGCACTTTAATCCCTGTAACTCCCCCTATCGGGGGAGGTCTATACGGCCTGCCTGATTACCCTCACCAAATATAACAACAAGACATGCGGTCTGGGACCTATGGTAACTAGGTTGTGTTATATTAGTACTATTCTTAGCAATATATTACAAAAGATAAGAGTGCGCTCCAAGGAGCTCTACCATTCAATACTCAGCAATAACAAAATAATATAACCCAATATATATATGGTCTTATTTATTTCACATAAAAAATTTTTTAAAAACTTATTTAATATTACAATACATCAATAACATAAACAAATGTAATTTATAATAAGGTGCACCTTTTTGTATTACACAATTTAAACAACAAAAATAAGGATAAAATTAAGAGGCTTGTTTCAGCGTGTTACTTTTTTAACCATATATTGCAATTATTTGCAGTGATACTTTTCTATCAAAATCTCGCTACTTATTGTAGCAATAATTGATACAAGAATATGACAACAATGTTGTGAACGATAATTAAATCTCCAACTGACTTTTTCGAATACTAAGAGTGTGCAAATGCTTGAAAGTCTGTATTGAGGCAATGTTATAACCTTGTATCCCTTGCTTGCCAAACTTTTATGTGCAAGTAGTAAGTCAATATTTTATGACACAATGATAAGTTCTGTTTTCTTTTGTGTGCAGCAATAAGTTCCGTTTTAAAGATCTTTTTAAGAAGCCCCAAATGGGTACACAAACTCACCAGAATCCGAAAGGCAAATATTTTTAAAAAAACCTTTCCCTGACCTCTCCAAGTGTTGGCGTCTTCTGAGTCAGCCGTTAGCTCCGGCTGTGACGTGTAGCATTCACGTGATACCACTTCTCCGCCAATAGCTCAGTCAGGTTACCGGTAGATTGCTTTTTCAAATAAGATCTCAAATGGGGATAGATCCAATTGCTATGATTCCATATAGCAGAGTTTTGCTTATGCACAACAAGTCTCAACACACCAGGTCTCTTCCGTGATTTAGATCACTGTAGTTCCCGTTTAACTTTTTGCAATTATACAGGATAGAGCGTTCAGTAAGGCATAGATAGAGCTGGCCAGCTTCCACAGGTCCGATCATCTACGCGTTTCAGCAGAAATGCTTTTTTCAAGATGTGCCTGTGGACTTCCCATCATGCCTTTATACATATCCCATTTAAACTGCAGTTTTTTATTGGATAGTTGATCAGAATAGTTCATTTGACACGCTTCTGCCTCATATTAGTCAGTTCATTTGACACATTTATGCCTCATATTAATTATTTATTTCATTTGTCACTCTTATGCCTCATATTAGTCAGTTTATTTGATACACTTATGTCTCATGTTAGTCAGTTCATTTGGCACGCTTATGCCTCATATTAATAAATTCATTTAACACGCTTATGCCTCTTATTACCTTATACATTTTTTAAAAACAATTATCATTATCATAACTCTATTCCTAATAATATTATTTTTCAATACACATAATATAGCTTACTACCAATTAGTATTAGGTTAAAATTCAGAATATTACATTTATTTAATTACTTAGTTCGCCTATACCTATAGTACATAATAAAAAACAAATATTAAAAGATAATACAATTCCAATTTTAAAATTACATATAAAATTTATTGCACATTTAAAAGTTATTTAGGGATGAACATATAGTGTTATTGTTAAAATGCATCTACTCTATATTAAAAATATATTCTCTAAAATCTATGATCCAAAATTATATTATAAATTAAATAAAAGGGTTAAGATCCAATTCAGCATTTAGCCCTAGTGGTGTTAACGTTTTAAATTTAAAAATTAGTTCAGTCTCAGTTTTTAAAAGTTTTTTATTTACATCTCCACCTCTCCAATCCTGTGTGATTTTTCTCAGGCCCCAATATTTTAGTCCCTTAGGGTTTTTATTATGGGCCTTCTTTAAAATGTTTGGAGAGTAGATGGCCTTCTACACCATTTTCAATATTAAGTAGGTGTTCCCTAATTCTGTCCCTCAACAGCTCATCCTGTGTTTTTTCTTGGGCTTTTTGTTTAGCTGTTTTTATTAGATTCGAATTATAACCTCTCTTTTTAAAATTTTCTTCTAGAATTGTAGATTGTTGAGTAAAATCATCTTGTTCACTACAATTTTTTCTAATTCTCAAGAATTGATTTTTAGGGATATTTTCAAGCCACATTTTATAGTGGCAGCTATTATTATGAATAAAATTATTAGAATCAACCTCTTTAAAATGTGTTTTAGTAGTGATCTTATCATTGGTGATTATAATATTCACATCCAGAAAATTTATCTTAGTTTTACTTTTTTCATAAGTTAAATCTATACCAAATCTGTTATTTTTAAATCTTCTATAAAAATATCTAAAAGTTCTTCATCCCCTTTCCAAATAATTATAATGTTATCTATGAAACGACGATAGAGCACCAAGTTTCGCCTCCCAGCTAGATCCATGGATCATCTCCTCTTCAATGAAACCCATGAATAAGTTGGCATAGCTGGGAGCGAACTTGGTGCCCATCGCCGTTCCTTTAGTTTGTAGATAATATTGGTTATTAAAATTAAAATAATTATTGTTTAATATAAAAGTTATACTTTCAATTAAAAACTCAATTTGTTCAATTTGTATTTCTCCATATTTGTGTAGAAAATGTTCAACTGCCTGAATTCCTAATTTGTGCTGTATATTGGTGTACAAAGAGCACACATCACAGGTTGCAAATATTAAATCATTTTTCCATTCTATGTTTTTTAATAATTGTAATAATTTGTGGATAATTACTTACAACATTATGTGGTTAAATTACCCTCTCACTTAAAAGATTCCACAGAATTATTACAATTATTAAAAAACATAGAATGGAAAAATGATTTAATATTTGCAACCTGTGATGTGTGCTCTTTGTACACCAATATACAGCACAAATTCAGGCAGTTGAACATTTTCTACACAAATATGGAGAAATACAAATTGAACAAATTGAGTTTTTAATTGAAAGTATAACTTTTATATTAAACAATAATTATTTTAATTTTAATAACCAATATTATCTACAAACTAAAGGAACGGCGATGGGCACCAAGTTCGCTCCCAGCTATGCCAACTTATTCATGGGTTTCATTGAAGAGGAGATGATCCATGGATCTAGCTGGGAGGCGAACTTGGTGCTCTATCGTCGTTTCATAGATAACATTATAATTATTTGGAAAGGGGATGAATAACTTTTAGATATTTTTATAGAAGATTTTAAAAATAACAGATTTGGTATAGATTTAACTTATGAAAAAAGTAAAACTAAGATAAATTTTCTGGATGTGGATATTATAATCACCAATGATAAGATCACTACTAAAACACATTTTAAAGAGGTTGATTCTAATAATTTTATTCATAATAATAGCTGCCACTATAAAATGTGGCTTGAAAATATCCCTAAAAATCAATTCTTGAGAATTAGAAAAAATTGTAGTGAACAAGATGATTTTACTCAACAATCTACAATTCTAGAAGAAAATTTTAAAAAGAGAGGTTATAATTCGAATCTAATAAAAACAGCTAAACAAAAAGCCCAAGAAAAAACACAGGATGAGCTTTAAATAGGAAAACAACCTAAAGAACGTATAGAAGGTATATTAGATATACCATTTATAACTGATTTTAATATTGAGCACAATAAATTAAGAGGGGTCCTTAATAAACATTGGCATTTGTTGCACAGAGACCCATTTTTAGGAGAGTCCCTAACTGACAGACCAAGAATAGTTTTTAAAAAAGCAAGAAATTTGAAATCAATTCTAGCACCTAGCACTTTTAAGCCAAGGAAAAGTATAGACAAAGACTTAAAAGGCAACAAATTAGAAGGCTACTATCCTTGCATATCGTGTAAAGCCTGTAAATTTAGCTGTAAAAAAAACTAGTGTAACATCTACAGTGACACATAAAGAATTTAAAATCAAGGATCTAATTAGATGTTCTGACAAGAATGTAGTCTACTTAATAGAATGTCCTTGTAAGATGCAATATTTAGGTGAGACCTCACGCATGTTGAGGGACAGAATTAGGGAACACCTACTTAATATTGAAAATGGTGTAGAAGGCCATCTACTCTCCAAACATTTTAAAGAAGCCCATAATAAAAACCCTAAGGGACTAAAATATTGGGGCCTGAGAAAAATCACACAGGATTGGAGAGGTGGAGATGTAAATAAAAAACTTTTAAAAACTGAGGCTGAACTAATTTTTAAATTTAAAACGTTAACACCACTAGGGCTAAATGCTGAATTGGATCTTAACCCTTTTATTTAATTTATAATATAATTTTGGATCATAGATTTTAGAGAATATATTTTTAATATAGAGTAGATGCATTTTAACAATAACACTATATGTTCATCCCTAAATAACTTTTAAATGTGCAATACATTTTATATGTAATTTTAAAATTGGAATTGTATTATCTTTTCATATTTGTTTTTTATTATGTACTATAGGTATAGGCAAACTAAGTAATTAAATAAATGTAATATTCTGAATTTTAACCTAATACTAATTGGTAGTAAGCTATATTATGTGTATTGAAAAATAATATTATTAGGAATAGAGTTATGATAATGATAATTGTTTTTAAAAAATGTATAAGGTAATAAGAGGCATAAGCGTGTTAAATGAATTTATTAATATGAGGCATAAGCGTGCCAAATGAACTGACTAACATGAGACATAAGTGTATCAAATAAACTGACTAATATGAGGCATAAGAGTGACAAATGAAATAAATAATTAATATGAGGCATAAATGTGTCAAATGAACTGACTAATATGAGGCAGAAGCGTGTCAAATGAACTATTCTGATCAACTATCCAATAAAAAACTGCAGTTTAAATGGGATATGTATAAAGGCATGATGGGAAGTCCACAGGCACATCTTGAAAAAAGCATTTCTGCTGAAACGCGTAGATGATCGGACCTGTGGAAGCTGGCCAGCTCTATCTATGCCTTACTGAACGCTCTATCCTGTATAATTGCAAAAAGTTAAACGGGAACTACAGTGATCTAAATCACGGAAGAGACCTGGTGTGTTGAGACTTGTTGTGCATAAGCAAAACTCTGCTATATGGAATCATAGCAATTGGATCTATCCCCATTTGAGATCTTATTTAAAAAAGCAATCTACCGGTAACCTGACTGAGCTATTGGCGGAGAAGTGGTATCACGTGAATGCTACACGTCACAGCCGGAGCTAACGGCTGACTCAGAAGACGCCAACACTTGGAGAGGTCAGGGAAAGGTTTTTTAAAAATATTTGCCTTTCGGATTCTGGTGAGTTTGTGTACCCATTTGGGGCTTCTTAAAAAGATCTTTAAAACGGAACTTATTGCTGCACACAAAAGAAAACAGAACTTATCATTGTGTCATAAAATATTGACTTACTACTTGCACATAAAAGTTTGGCAAGCAAGGGATACAAGGTTATAACATTGCCTCAATACAGACTTTCAAGCATTTGCACACTCTTAGTATTCGAAAAAGTCAGTTTGAGATTTAATTATCGTTCACAACATTGTTGTCATATTCTTGTATCAATTATTGCTACAATAAGTAGCGAGATTTTGATAGAAAAGTATCACTGCAAATAATTGCAATATATGGTTAAAAAAGTAACACGCTGAAACAAGCCTCTTAATTTTATCCTTATTTTTGTTGTTTAAATTGTGTAATACAAAAATGTGCACCTTATTATAAATTACATTTGTTTATGTTATTGATGTATTGTAATATTAAATAAGTTTTTAAAAAATTTTTTTATGTGAAATAAATAAGACCATAAATATATTGGGTTATATTATTTTGTTATTGCTGAGTATTGAATGGTAGAGCTCCTTGGAGCGCACTCTTATCTTTTGTAATATATTTCTAGTATTAGTGTGATTATTGGGGATTATCACACATAAAGAGTAGCTATATTCTACCGACTGGGTATATCTTGTTTAATTACTATTCTTAGCACTTTAATCCCTTTTACTCACCCTATCGGGGGAGGTCTATACGGCCTGCCTGATTACCCTCACAAAATATAACAATAAGACATGCGGTCTGGGAGCCATGGAAAGGTTGTGTTAACTAGTACTATTCTTAGCACTTTAATCCCTGTTCCTCCCCCTATCGGGGGAGGTCTATATGGCCTGCCTGATTACCCTCACAAAATATAACAATAAAACATGCGGTCTGGGAGCCATGGTAAGGTTGTGTTAACTAGTACTATTCTTAGCACTTTAATCCCTGTTCCTCCCCCTATCGGGGGAGGTCTATTGGCCTGCCTGATTACCCTCACCAAATATAACAAGACATGCGGTCTGGGACCCATGGTAACTAAGTTGTGTTTATATTAGTACTATTCTTAGCACTTTAATCCCTTTTACTCCCCCTATCGGTGGAGGTCTATACTGCCTGCCTGATTTCCCTCACCAAATATAACAACAAGACATGCAGTCTGGGACCCATGGTTGTGTGAAGTTGTACTATTCTTCGCACTTTAATCCCTGTAACTCTCCTTATCGGGGGAGGTCTATACGGCCTGCCTGATTACCCTCACCAAATATAATAACAAGACATGCGGTCTGCGACCCATGGTAACTAGGTTGTGTTAAGTAGTACAGTTCTTATTAGTTTAATACCTGTTACTCACCCTATCGGGGGAGGTCTATACAGCCTGCCTGATTACACTCACCAAATATAACAACAAGACATGCGGTCTGGGACCCATGGTAACTAGGTTGTGTTAAGTAGTACAGTTCTTATTAGTTTAATACCTGTTACTCACCCTATCGGGGGAGGTCTATATGGCCCGCCTGATTCCCCTAACAAAATATAACAACAAGACATGCGGTCTGGGACCCATGGTAACTAGGTTGTGTTTATATTAGTACTATTCTTAGCACTTTAATCCCTTTTACTCCCCCTATCGGTGGAGGTCTATACAGCCTGCCTGATTACCCTCACCAAATATAACAACAAGACATGTGGTCTGGGACCCATGGTAACTAGGTTGTGTTAAGTAGTACTATTCTTATTAGTTCAATACCTGTTACCCACCCGATCGGGGGAGGTCTATACGGCCTGCCTGATTACCCTCACCAAATATAACAAGACATGCGTTCTGGGACCCATGGTAACTAGGTTGTGTTAAGTAGTACAGTTCTTATTAGTTTAACCCCTTAATGACCACAATGTACCCTGTATGTCACTGGTCGTTAAGGGTTTTTTCAGGCCATAATAGCACAAGTCTAGCAAGAACACGCTATTAATGCCCTCCCTCCAGCAGGCTTTGTGGAATAGAGCAGTCTCAACGCTGGTGGCAAGACCGTGCTATAAAACAATCAAGTCCCAAAAAAAGGCCAGCGACATACAGGGTACGTCGCTGGTCCTTAAGGGGTTAATACCTGTTACTCACCCTATGGGGGGAGGTCTATACAGCCTGCCTGATTACCCTCACTAAATATAACAACAAGACATGCGGTCTGGGACCCATCATAACTAGGTTGTGTTTATATTAGTACTATTCTTAGCTCTTTAATCCCTTTTACTCCCCCTATCGGGGGAGGTCTATACGGCCTGCCTGATTACCCTCACCAAATATAACAACAAGATGTGCGGTCAGGGAACCATGGTAAGGTTAATTCCTTTTGCACAATCAAGTATACCAGTTGCAGAGGTTCTGACCCTGCATTATGGCTGCACCTCTTCCTAAAAGAGGGATCTGTTACAGAGTCTGTGGGCCTGTATGCAAAGAGCTGGCCTGCCTGAAAGGAGCAGCAAGGCAGATCAAAAGATGCAATATACATTTGATAGATAAGAAATACAGAGATCGATAGATGCAATATATATTTGATAGATACGATTGAGTTAGATAGATTAGATAGATTGATAGATTAGATAGATAAATAGATAGATAGATTTGATAGATATATAATTTCAATGACAGAGTATTACAAGATGTGCGGTCAGGGAACCATGGTAAGGTTACTTCCTTTTGCATAATGGAGTACAGGTTGGGGTCCGGGATTGCCTTTTTGTGCTGTTTGATTCTTTCAGGTATACCAGTTGCCAAAGGTTCTGACCCTGCATTCTGGCTGCACCTCTCCCTGCAAGAGAGATCTGTTACAGAGTCTGTGGGCCTGTATGCAAAGAGCTGGCCTGCCTGAAAGGAGCAGCAAGGCAGAGCGATTGATTCATGCCTATAAGAAACCAGAGGGCATGATACCTGCTTGAAGTGTGCAGTGAGGCAGAGTGATCTATTCCTGCCTAGAAGCAGACAGGCAGAGCGGACGCTACCTGCCTGGGAGCACACTGAGACCAGCCCAGCTGGGGGAGATACAGCCGCTGGTTTGAACCCGGTCTCAGCCACGATAGCCCTGGTCCCACTATTTGGAAAAAGAGGGATCAATTCCTGTCAAGAAGCAGCCTGGCAGGTGGATTTATTCCTGCATAGAAGCAGACAGGCAGAGGGGGCGATACCTGCTAAGAAAGAGCTGCAGTGCAGAGAGGATGCAACCTGAATGGGAGTCCACTGAGACCAGCCCAGCTGCGGGAGATACACGTGCTGGCTTGACCCCGGTCTCAGCAACTATATCTCTGGTCCCACTATACGGTGGCCACCCCTGGGTTTGGACAGAGGAAGGGAGACCCCCTAGTGGAGTAACGCTACATCCGGGAGATGCAAAAACATGATTGGACACCCAGTACAGGTCGTTTTCCTTCAGCCTTTTTATACAAGGGTCCCGGACTATCAACAGAAACAACAGCATGAAACACCACATATGCCATCCTTTTGAATAATCCTGTACAGGTATGGCATCGATTTTAGGAACCTGGAGATAATTTTTAGGAACCGGGAAATGGAAAAAGATGCTTGGACAGTACACCCAGTACAGGTAGTTCTCCTGCGGGCCTTTGTAGACGAGGGTCCAGGACCCTCAACAGAAACAACAGCAGGAAACAGCACATATGCCATCCTTTTGAACAATAGAGTACAGGTATGGCATCGATTTTAGAAACCTGGAGATAATTTTTAGGACCCGGGAAATTGAACAAAAAATATGATTGGACACCCAGTACACTTCGTTCTCCTTCAGACTTTTTAAACGAGGGTCCCGGACCCTCAACAGAAACAGCAGCAGGAAACACCACATATGCCATCCTTTTGAATAATCCAGTACAGGTATGGCATCGATTTTAGAATCCCAGGGGTCATTTTTAGGAACCGGGAAATTGAACAAAAAACATGATTGGACACCAAGTACACTTCGTTCTCCTTCAGCCTTTTTAGACGAGGGTCCCGGACCCTCAACAGAAACAACAGCAGGAAACACCACATATGCCATCCTTTTGAATAATCCAGTACAGGTATGGCATCGATTTTAGAAACCCGGAGATAATTTTTAGGAACCGGGAAATTGAACAAAAAAGATGATTGGACACCCAGTACACTTCGTTCTCCTTCAGCCTTTTTAAACGAGGGTCCCGGACCCTCAACAGAAACAACAGCCGGAAACACCACATATGCGATCCTTTTGAATAATCCATTACAGGTATGGCATCGATTTTAGAAACCCAGTGATAATTTTTAGGAACCGGGAAATTGAACAAAAAACATGATTGGACACCCAGTACACTTCGTTCTCCTTCAGCCTTTTTAGACGAGGGTCCTGGACCCTCAACAGAAACAACAGCAGGAAACACCACATATGCCATCCTTTTGAATAATCCAGTACAGGTATGGCATAGATTTTAGAAACACAGAGATAATTTTTAGGAACCGGGAAATTGAACAAAAAATATGATTGGACACCCAGTACACTTTGTTCTCCTTCAGCCTTTTTAAACGAGGATCCCGGACCCTCAACAGAAACAACAGCAGGAAACACCACATATGCGATCCTTTTGAATAATCCATTACAGGTATGGCATCGATTTTAGGAACCCGGAGATAATTTTTAGGAACCGGGAGATGGAAAAAGATGCTTGGACAACCAGTACACTTCGTTCTCCTTCAGCATTTTTAGACGAGGGTCCAGGACCCTCAACAGGCACAACAGTATGAAACACCACATATGCCATCCTTTTCAACAATCCAGTACAGGTATGGCATCCATTTTAGAAACCCAGGGATAATTTTTAGGACCCGTGAAATTGAACAAAAAACATGATTGGACACCCAGTACACTTCATTCTCCTTCAGCATTTTTAGACAAGGGTCCAGGACCCTCAACAGGCACAACAGTATGAAACACCACATATGCCATCCTTTTGAATAATCCATTACAGGTATGTCATCGATTTTAGGAACCCGGAGATAATTTTTAGGAACCGGGAGATGGAAAAAGATGCTTGGACAACCAGTACACTTTGTTCTCCTTCAGCCTTTTTAGACGAGGGTCCAGGACCCTCAACAGGCACAACAGCATGAAACACCACATATGCCATCCTTTTGAACAATCCAGTACAGGTATGGCATTTATTTTAGGAATCTGTAGATAATTTATAGGAACCGGGTAATTGAACAAAAAACATGATTGGACACCCAGTACACTTCGTTCTCCTTCTGCCTTTTTATACGAGGGTCCCGGACCCTCAACAGAAACAACAGCAGGAAACACCACATATGCCATCCTTTTGAATAATCCAGTACAGGTATGGCATCCATTTTAGGAACCCGGGGATAATTTTTAGGAACCGGTAAATGGAAAAAGATGCTTGGATGACCAGTACACTTCGTTCTCCTTCAGCCTTTTTAGACGAGGTTCCAGGACCCTCAACAGGCACAACAGCATGAAACACCACATATGCCATTCTTTTGAATAATAGAGTACAGGTATGGCATCGATTTTAGAAACCCGGAGATAATTTTTAGGACCCGTGAAATTGAACAAAAAATATGATTGGACACCCAGTACACTTCGTTCTCCTTCAGCCTTTTTAAACGAGGGTCCCGGACCCTCAACAGAAACAGCAGCAGGAAACACCACATATGCCATTCTTTTGAATAATCCAGTACAGGTATGGCATCGATTTTAGGAACCCGGAGATAATTTTTAGGAACCGGGAGATGGAAAAAGATGCTTGGACAACCAGTACACTTCGTTCTCCTTCAGCATTTTTAGACGAGGGTCCAGGACCCTCAACAGGCACAACAGTATGAAACACCACATATGCCATCCTTTTCAACAATCCAGTACAGGTATGGCATCCATTTTAGAAACCCAGGGATAATTTTTAGGACCCGGGAAATTGAACAAAAAACATGATTGGACACCCAGTACACTTCATTCTCCTTCAGCATTTTTAGACAAGGGTCCAGGACCCTCAACAGGCACAACAGTATGAAACACCACATATGCCATCCTTTTCAACAATCCAGTACAGGTATGGCATCCATTTTAGAAACCCAGGGATAATTTTTAGGACCCGGGAAATTGAACAAAAAACATGATTGGACACCCAGTACACTTCATTCTCCTTCAGCATTTTTAGACAAGGGTCCCGGACCCTCAACAGAAACAACAGCAGGAAACACCACATATGCCATCCTTTTGAATAATCCATTACAGGTATGGCATCGATTTTAGGAACCCGGAGATGGAAAAAGATGCTTGGACAACCAATACACTTTGTTCTCCTTCAGCCTTTTTAGACGAGGGTCCAGGACCCTCAACAGGCACAACAGCATGAAACACCACATATGCCATCCTTTTGAACAATCCAGTACAGGTATGGCATTTATTTTAGGAATCTGTAGATAATTTATAGGAACCGGGTAATTGAACAAAAAACATGATTGGACACCCAGTACACTTCGTTCTCCTTCTGCCTTTTTATACGAGGGTCCCGGACCCTCAACAGAAACAACAGCAGGAAACACCACATATGCCATCCTTTTGAATAATCCAGTACAGGTATGGCATCCATTTTAGGAACCCGGGGATAATTTTTAGGAACCGGTAAATGGAAAAAGATGCTTGGATGACCAGTACACTTCGTTCTCCTTCAGCCTTTTTAGACGAGGTTCCAGGACCCTCAACAGGCACAACAGCATGAAACACCACATATGCCATTCTTTTGAATAATAGAGTACAGGTATGGCATCGATTTTAGAAACCCGGAGATAATTTTTAGGACCCGGGAAATTGAACAAAAAATATGATTGGACACCCAGTACACTTCGTTCTCCTTCAGCCTTTTTAAACGAGGGTCCCGGACCCTCAACAGAAACAGCAGCAGGAAACACCACATATGCCATTCTTTTGAATAATCCAGTACAGGTATGGCATCGTTTTTAGAAACCAGGAGATAATTTTTAGGAACCGGGAAATTGAACAAAAAAGATGATTGGACACCCAGTACACTTCGTTCTCCTTCAGCCTTTTTAAACGAGGATCCCGGACCCTCAACAGAAACAACAGCCGGAAACACCACATATGCAATCCTTTTGAATAATCTATTACAGGTATGGCATCGATTTTAGAAACCCAGTGATAATTTTTAGGAACCGGGAAATTGAACAAAAAAGATGATTGGACACCCAGTAAACTTCGTTCTCCTTCAGCCTTTTTAAACGAGGGTCCCGGACCCTCAACAGAAACAACAGCCGGAAACACCACATATGCGATCCTTTTGAATAATCCATTACAGGTATGGCATCGATTTTAGAAACCCAGTGATCATTTTTAGGAACCGGGAAATTGAACAAAAAACATGATTGGACACCCAGTACACTTCGTTCTCCTTCAGCCTTTTTAGACGAGGGTCCTGGACCCTCAACAGAAACAACAGCAGGAAACACCACATATACCATCCTTTTGAATAATCTATTACAGGTATGGCATCGATTTTAGGAACCCGGAGATAATTTTTAGGAACCGGGAGATGGAAAAAGATGCTTGGACAACCAGTACACTTCGTTCTCCTTCAGCATTTTTAGACGAGGGTCCAGGACCCTCAACAGGCACAACAGTATGAAACACCACATATGCCATCCTTTTCAACAATCCAGTACAGGTATGGCATCCATTTTAGAAACCCAGGGATAATTTTTAGGACCCGGGAAATTGAACAAAAACATGATTGGACACCCAGTACACTTCATTCTCCTTCAGCATTTATAGACGAGGGTCCCGGACCCTCAACAGAAACAACAGCAGGAAGCACCACATATGCCATCCTTTTGAATAATCCATTACAGGTATGGCATCGATTTTAGGAACCCGGGGATAATTTTTAGGAACCGGGAGATGGAAAAAGATGCTTGGACAACCAGTACACTTTGTTCTCCTTCAGCCTTTTTAGACAAGGGTCCAGGACCCTAAACAGGCACAACAGCATGAAACACCACATATGCCATCCTTTTGAACAATACAGTACAGGTATGGCATTGATTTTAGGAACCCGGAGATAATTTTTAGGAACCGGGAAATTGAACAAAAAACATGATTGGACACCCAGTACACTTCGTTCTCCTTCAGCCTTTTTATACGAGGGTCCCGGACCCTCAACAGAAACAACAGCAGGAAACACCACATATGCCATCCTTTTGAATAATCCAGTACAGGTATGGCATCCATTTTAGGAACCCGGAGATAATTTTTAGGAACCGGGAGATGGAAAAAGATGCTTGGACGACCAGTACACTTCGTTCTCCTTCAGCCTTTTTAGACGAGGGTCAAGGACCCTCAACAGGCACAACAGCATGAAACACCACATATGCCATTCTTTTGAATAATAGAGTACAGGTATGGCATCGATTTTAGAAACCCGGAGATAATTTTTAGGACCCGGGAAATTGAACAAAAAATATGATTGGACACCCAGTACACTTCGTTCTCCTTCAGCCTTTTTAAACGAGGGTCCCGGACCCTCAACAGAAACAGCAGCCGGAAACACCACATATGCCATCCTTTTGAATAACCCAGTACAGGTATGGCATCGATTTTAGAAACCCGGAGATAATTTTTAGGAACCGGGAAATTGAACAAAAAAGATGATTGGACACCCAGTACACTTCGTTCTCCTTCAGCCTTTTTTAACGAGGGTCCCGGACCCTCAACAGAAACAACAGCAGGAAACAGCACATATGCGATCCTTTTGAATAATCCATTACAGGTATGGCATCGATTTTAGAAACCCAGTGATAATTTTTAGGAACCGGGAAATTGAACAAAAAAGATGATTGGACACCCAGTACACTTCATTCTCCTTCAGCCTTTTTAAACGAGGGTCCCGGACCCTCAACAGAAACAACAGCCGGAAACACCACATATGCGATCCTTTTGAATAATTCATTACAGGTATGGCATCGATTTTAGAAGCCCAGTGATCATTTTTAGGAACCGGGAAATTGAACAAAAAACATGATTGGACACCCAGTACACTTCGTTCTCCTTCAGCCTTTTTAGACGAGGGTCCTGGACCCTCAACAGAAACAACAGCAGGAAACACCACATATGCTATCCTTTTGAATAATCCAGTACAGGTATGGCATAGATTTTAGAAACACAGAGATAATTTTTAGGAACCGGGAAATTGAACAAAAAATATGATTGGACACCCAGTACACTTTGTTCTCCTTCAGCCTTTTTAAACGAGGGTCCCGGACCCTCAACAGAAACAACAGCAGGAAACACCACATATGCCATCCTTTTGAATAATCCATTACAGGTATGGCATCGATTTTAGGAACCCGGAGATAATTTTTAGGAACCGGGAGATGGAAAAAACATAATTTATGTAAGAACTTACCTGATAAATTCATTTCTTTCATATTAGCAAGAGTCCATGAGCTAGTGATGTATGGGATATACATTCCTACCAGGAGGGGCAAAGTTTCCCAAACCTCAAAATGCCTATAAATACACCCCTCACCACACCCACAATTCAGTTTAACGAATAGCCAAGAAGTGGGGTGATAAAAAAGTGCGAAAGCATATAAAATAAGGAATTGGAATAATTGTGCTTTATACAAAATCATAACCACCACAAAAAAAGGGCGGGCCTCATGGACTCTTGCTAATATGAAAGAAATGAATTTATCAGGTAAGTTCTTACATAAATTATGTTTTCTTTCATGTAATTAGCAAGAGTCCATGAGCTAGTGACGTATGGGATAATGACTACCCAAGATGTGGATCTTTCCACACAAGAGTCACTAGAGAGGGAGGGACAAAATAAAGACAGCCAATTCCTGCTGAAAATAATCCACACCCAAAATAAAGTTTAATGAAAAACATAAGCAGAAGATTCAAACTGAAACCGCTGCCTGAAGTACTTTTCAACCCAAAAACTGCTTCAGAAGAAGAAAACACATCAAAATGGTAGAATTTAGTAAAAGTATGCAAAGAGGACCAAGTTGCTGCTTTGCAAATCTGGTCAACCGAAGCTTCATTCCTAAACGCCCAGGAAGTAGAAACTGACCTAGTAGAATGAGCTGTAATTCTCTGAGGCGGAGTTTTACCCGACTCAACATAGGCAAGATGAATTAAAGATTTCAACCAAGATGCCAAAGAAATGGCAGAAGCTTTCTGGCCTTTTCTAGAACCGGAAAAGATAACAAATAGACTAGAAGTCTTACGGAAAGATTTCGTAGCTTCAACATAATATTTCAAAGCTCTAACAACATCCAAAGAATGCAACAATTTCTCCTTAGAATTCTTAGGATTAGGACATAATGAAGGAACCACAATTTCTCTACTAATGTTGTTGGAATTCACAACTTTAGGTAAAAATTCAAAAGAAGTTCGCAACACCGCCTTATCCTGATGAAAAATCAGAAAAGGAGACTCACAAGAAAGAGCAGATAATTCAGAAACTCTTCTGGCAGAAGAGATGGCCAAAAGGAACAAAACTTTCCAAGAAAGTAATTTAATGTCCAATGAATGCATAGGTTCAAACGGAGGAACTTGAAGAGCTCCCAGAACCTAATTCAAACTCCAAGGAGGAGAAATTGACTTAATGACAGGTTTTATACGAACCAAAGCCTGTACAAAACAATGAATATCAGGAAGAATAGCAATCTTTCTGTGAAAAAGAACAGAAAGAGCAGAGATTTGTCCTTTCAATGAACTTGCGGACAAACCCTTATCTAAACCATCCTGAAGAAACTGTAAAATTCTCGGTATTCTAAAAGAATGCCAAGAAAAATGATGAGAAAGACACCAAGAAATATAAGTCTTCCAGACTCTATAATATATCTCTCTAGATACAGATTTACGAGCCTGTAACATAGTATTAATCACAGAGTCAGAGAAACCTCTTTGACCAAGAATCAAGCGTTCAATCTCCATACCTTTAAATTTAAGGATTTCAGATCCTGATGGAAAAAAGGACCTTGTGACAGAAGGTCTGGTCTTAACGGAAGAGTCCACGGTTGGCAAGAGGCCATCCGGACAAGATCCGCATACCAAAACCTGTGAGGCCATGCCGGAGCTACCAGCAGAACAAACGAGCATTCCTTCAGAATCTTGGAGATTACTCTTGGAAGAAGAACTAGAGGCGGAAAGATATAGGCAGGATGATACTTCCAAGGAAGTGATAATGCATCCACTGCCTCCGCCTGAGGATCCCGGGATCTGGACAGATACCTGGGAAGTTTCTTGTTTAGATGGGACGCCATCAGATCTATTTCTGGAAGTTCCCACATTTGAACAATCTGAAGAAATACCTCTGGGTGAAGAGACCATTCGCCCGGATGCAACGTTTGGTGACTGAGATAATCCGCTTCCCAATTGTCTATACCTGGGATATGAACCGCAGAGATTAGACAGGAGCTGGATTCCGCCCAAACCAAAATTCGAGATACTTCTTTCATAGCCAGAGGACTGTGAGTCCCTCCTTGATGATTGATGTATGCCACAGTTGTGACATTGACTGTCTGAAAACAAATGAACGATTCTCTCTTCAGAAGAGGCCAAAACTGAAGAGCTCTGAAAATTGCACGGAGTTCCAAAATATTGATCGGTAATCTCACCTCCTGAGATTCCCAAACTCCTTGTGCCGTCAGAGATCCCCACACAGCTCCCCAACCTGTGAGACTTGCATCTGTTGAAATTACAGTCCAGGTCGGAAGCACAAAAGAAGCCCCCTGAATTAAACGATGGTGATCTGTCCACCATGTTAGAGAGTGTCGAACAATCGGTTTTAAAGATATTAATTGAGATATCTTCGTGTAATCCTTGCACCATTGATTCAGCATACAGAGCTGAAGAGGTCGCATGTGAAAACGAGCAAAGGGGATCGCGTCCGATGCAGCAGTCATAAGACCTAGAATTTCCATGCATAAGGCTACCGAAGGGAATGATTGTGACTGAAGGTTTCGACAAGCTGCAATCAATTTTAGACGTCTCTTGTCTGTTAAAGACAGAGTCATGGACACTGAATCCATCTGGAAACCCAGAAAGGTTACCCTTGTCTGAGGAATCAATGAACTTTTTGGTAAATTGATCCTCCAACCATGATCTTGAAGAAACAACACAAGTCGATTCATATGAGATTCTGCTAAATGTAAAGACTGAGCAAGTACCAAGATATCGTCCAAATAAGGAAATACCACAATACCCTGTTCTCTGATTACAGACAGAAGGGCACCGAGAACCTTTGTAAAAATTCTTGGAGCTGTAGCTAGGCCAAACGGCAGAGCCACAAACTGGTAATGCTCGTCCAGAAAAGAGAATCTCAGGAACTGATAATGATCTGGATGAATCGGAATATGCAGATATGCATCCTGTAAATCTATTGTGGACATATAATTCCCTTGCTGAACAAAAGGCAAGATAGTCCTTACAGTTACCATCTTGAACGTTGGTATCCTTACATAACGATTCAATATTTTTAGATCCAGAACTGGTCTGAAGGAATTCTCCTTCTTTGGTACAATGAAGAGATTTGAATAAAACCCCATCCCCTGTTCCGGAACTGGAACTGGCATAATTACTCCAGTCAACTCTAGATCTGAAACACATTTCAGAAATGCTTGAGCTTTTACTGGATTTACTGGGACACGGGAAAGAAAAAATCTCTTTGCAGGAGGTCTCATCTTGAAACCAATTCTGTACCCTTCTGAAACAATGTTCTGAATCCAAAGATTGTGAACAGAATTGATCCAAATTTCCTTGAAAAAACGTAACCTGCCCCCTACCAGCTGAGCTGGAATGAGGGCCGCACCTTCATGTGGACTTAGAAGCAGGCTTTGCCTTTCTAGCTGGCTTGGATTTATTCCAGACTGGAGATGGTTTCCAAACTGAAACTGCTCCTGAGGATGAAGGATCAGGCTTTTGTTCTTTGTTGAAACGAAAGGAACGAAAACGATTATTAGCCCTGTTTTTACCTTTAGATTTTTTATCCTGTGGTAAAAAAGTTCCTTTCCCACCAGTAACAGTTGAAATAATGGAATCCAACTGAGAACCAAATAATTTGTTACCCTGGAAAGAAATAGAAAGTAAAGTTGATTTAGAAGCCATATCAGCATTCCAAGTTTTAAGCCATAAAGCTCTTCTAGCTAAAATAGCTAGAGACATAAACCTGACATCAACTCTGATAATATCAAAAATGGCATCACAGATAAAATTATTAGCATGCTGTAGAAGAATAATAATATCATGAGAATCATGATGTGTTACTTGTTGCGCTAAAGTTTCCAACCAAAAAGTTGAAGCTGCAGCAACATCAGCCAAAGATATAGCAGGTCTAAGAAGATTACCTGAACACAGATAAGCTTTTCTTAGAAAGGATTCAATTTTCCTATCTAAAGGATCCTTAAACGAAGTACCATCTGACGTAGGAATAGTAGTACGTTTAGCAAGGGTAGAAATAGCCCCATCAACTTTAGGGATCTTGTCCCAAAATTCTAATCTGTCAGACGGCACAGGATATAATTGCTTAAAACGTTTAGAAGGAGTAAATGAATTACCCAATTTATCCCATTCTTTGGAAATTACTGCAGAAATAGCATTAGGAACAGGAAAAACTTCTGGAATAACCACAGGAGCTTTAAATACCTTATCCAAACGTTTAGAATTAGTATCAAGAGGACCAGAATCCTCTATTTCTAAAGCAATTAGTACTTCTTTAAGTAAAGAACGAATAAATTCCATTTTAAATAAATATGAAGATTTATCAGCATCAACCTCTGAAACAGAATCCTCTGAACCAGAAGAGTCATCAGAATCAGAATGATGATGTTCATTTAAAAATTCATCTAGGGAGAGAAGTTTTAAAAGATTTTTTACGTTTACTAGAAGGAGAAATAACAGACATAGCCTTCTTTATGGATTCAGAAACAAAATCTCTTATGTTATCAGGAACATTCTGCACCTTAGATGTTGAAGGAACTGCAACAGGCAATGGTACTTTACTAAAGGAAATATTATCTGCTTTAACAAGTTTGTCATGACAATCAATACAAACAACAGCTGGAGGAATAGCTACCAAAAGTTTACAGCAGATACACTTAGCTTTGGTAGATCCAGCACTAGACAGCGATTTTCCTGTAGTATCTTCTGACTCAGATGCAACGTGAGACATCTTGCAATATGTAAGAGAAAAAACAACATATATATAAAGCAAAATTGATCAAATTCCTTAAATGACAGTTTCAGGAATGGGAAAAAATGCCAAAGAACAAGCTTCTAGCAACCAGAAGCAATGAAAAATGAGACTTAAATAATGTGGAGACAAAAGCGACGCCCATATTTTTTCGCGCCAAATAAGACGCCCACATTATTTGGCGCCTAAATGCTTTTGGCGCCAAAAATGACGCCACATCCGGAACGCCGACATTTTTGGCGCAAAATAACGTCAAAAAATGACGCAACTTCCGGCGACACGTATGACGCCGGAAACGGAAAAAGAATTTTTGCGCCAAAAAAGTCCGCGCCAAGAATGACGCAATAAAATGAAGCATTTTCAGCCCCCGCGAGCCTAACAGCCCACAGGGAAGAGTCAAATTTTTGAAGGTAAGAAAAAATGATTAAATCAAATGCATTATCCCAAATATGAAACTGACTGTCTGAAAATAAGGAAAGTTGAACATTCTGAGTCAAGGCAAATAAATGTTTGAATACATATATTTAGAACTTTATAAACAAAGTGCCCAACCATAGCTTAGAGTGTCACAGAAAATAAGATTTACTTACCCCAGGACACTCATCTACATGTTTGTAGAAAGCCAAACCAGTACTGAAACGAGAATCAGCAGAGGTAATGGTATATATAAGAGTATATCGTCGATCTGAAAAGGGAGGTAAGAGATGAATCTCTACGACCGATAACAGAGAACCTATGAAATAGACCCCGTAGAAGGAGATCACTGCATTCAAATAGGCAATACTCTCCTCACATCCCTCTGACATTCACTGCACGCTGAGAGGAAAACCGGGCTCCAACTTGCTGCGGAGCGCATATCAACGTAGAATCTAGCACAAACTTACTTCACCACCTCCATCGGAGGCAAAGTTTGTAAAACTGAATTGTGGGTGTGGTGAGGGGTGTATTTATAGGCATTTTGAGGTTTGGGAAACTTTGCTCCTCCTGGTAGGAATGTATATCCCATACGTCACTAGCTCATGGACTCTTGCTAATTACATGAAAGAAAGATGCTTGGACAACCAGTACACTTCGTTCTCCTTCAGCATTTTTAGACGAGGGTCCCGGACCCTCAACAGGCACAACAGTATGAAACACCACATATGCCATCCTTTTCAACAATCCAGTACAGGTATGGCATCCATTTTAGAAACCCAGGGATAATTTTTAGGACCCGGGAAATTGAACAAAAAACATGATTGGACACCCAGTACACTTCATTCTCCTTCAGCATTTTTAGACGAGGGTCCCGGACCCTCAACAGAAACAACAGCAGGAAACACCACATATGCCATCCTTTTGAATAATCCATTACAGGTATGGCATCGATTTTAGGAACCCGGAGATCATTTTTAGGAACCGGGAGATGGAAAAAGATGCTTGGACAACCAGTACACTTTGTTCTCCTTCAGCCTTTTTAGACGAGGGTCCAGGACCCTAAACAGGCACAACAGCATGAAACACCACATATGCCATCCTTTTGAACAATCCAGTACAGGTATGGCATTGATTTTAGGAACCCGGAGATAATTTTTAGGAACCGGGAAATTGAACAAAAAACATGATTGGACACCCAGTACACTTCGTTCTCCTTCAGCCTTTTTATACGAGGGTCCCGGATCCTCAACAGAAACAACAGCAGGAAACACCACATATGCCATCCTTTTGAATAATCCAGTACAGGTATGGCATCCATTTTAGGAACCCGGAGATAATTTTTAGGAACCGGGAGATGGAAAAAGATGCTTGGACGACCAGTACACTTCGTTCTCCTTCAACCTTTTTAGACGAGGGTCCAGGACCCTCAACAGGCACAACAGCATGAAACACCACATATGCCATCCTTTTGAACAATCCAGTACAGGTATGGCATTGATTTTAGGAATCTGTAGATAATTTATAGGAACCGGGTAATTGAACAAAAAACATGATTGGACACCCAGTACACTTCGTTCTCCTTCAGCCTTTTTATACGATAGTGTCAGGATTATCACTGCAGGGCATATTGTTGAGTCTGTCCCTTTAATTAGCACTCCTTTTTACACAAGCATTGCCTATAAAAGCCTGGACTTACCATTCTCCATTGCTTGATATTGTCTGTCTGCCACCCACTGGTAGCTAAACGGTACTATCCTGAACCTATGCTTGTCCCTGTTGTTGCTGCTAACCAGCTTGCACCATCTTCAGATTGTTAGTCCGGATCTACATTGGATCACTCCACGGTGACGTCACACGCCAACCACGGAGAAACCGGAGCTCTGAACTAACCTGCAATACCGGACCTCCTGTAGCCCGTGTGGCACCTCCTAAACCGGATCTCACGGAGCCCTCATAGGGGAATTGCTCTCATATCAGGTACCTAAAACACAAGTATCTTACAGTTGTCCTTAAACTTACCTTGCCGTAATTCTTTAAACTCCTCTAGCTAGGAGCATATGTCAGACAAGCTTGTCACTTCTCTCTAACAGTTTATGTTACTTATTTTCTGCCTATTTTCAATTACATGTTGTACAACAGTAGTTATTCATTGTTATAATTAAAGGTAAATTTTTACCAAGTTTATCTATTTTTACTATTTTTATGGGTTATTATGTGAGATACACTGCTACATAAATTCAGTGTTAAGAAATAGCACATGTGGTAGCAATAGTGTCTGCTCATTTTCTCCCTGACATTAACCTTGCTTACTGCTTTATCTGCTGCTTGACACTATCACTGTTGGTAGTTCACGTCATACAGCAGTAATTCCTCTTGCTACAACTACTCAAATTATAAGTACATAGTTAAAGTCTCAGCAGCTGTGGTTCTCAAACTCATTTTATGATTCTTATCACTTAGGTATCGTAAGAGAGTCTGACAGAATAACAAGCCATAATTACAAATGGACCCAGCTGAGATGACTGCACGTATGCAGACTTTAAACCAAAGAGTTGATTTACTAACAGAGGGCTTAACCACACTCAAGGCAGAAAATAGTGCCCTTAAGGCTTACATTAAAGAATACATAGAACCTAAGATACATTCATCAGAACCACAAATAAGTCTCCCTGAGAAATTTTCTGGTGACAGATCTCAATACAGAGATTTTAAAAATGCTTGCCTTCTGCTTTTTACACTTAAGCCACAAACTTACCCAAATGATAGGTCTCGTGTTCTGACTATAATTTCTTACTTGAGAGGCGAACCCCGTACATGGGCCAATACTTTTTTTGAGACTAACAACACTATATTAAACTCACTTGATGCTTTCCTAACGGCTATGGGTCAGTTATACGAAGATCTATTCAAACAACAAACCGCTGAGACAGCTCTTAGGGCATTGAAACAAAAGAAAATAATTGTAGAAGAGTATATCTCTGACTTTAAAAGATGGGCAAAAGATTCCCAGTGGAATGATGTATCTCTTAAAAACCAATTTAGACTCGGCCTATCCGAGCCTATCAAAGATGAGCTGTCTCGCATAGACCTGCCCTCCACCTTAGAAGGGCTTATAAATCTCACTATCACAATAGATAGGCGTCTCAGAGAACGTATGCATGAGAGGTTTTACCAGGAGACACATTACAAAAAACATTATACAACCCCTACACCTCATGCCTCTAGTAAATCAACAGTTGAACCTATGGATATCGGTTTTCTGAAAGGACCCCTATCTACCCAAGAGAAAAATAGAAGACGTGAAAACAACTTGTGTTTATATTGTGCCTCAGAAGAGCATACCGTGAAAGACTGTCCCTCTTTGCTGAGACAACGAAAGGGTAAAAATACTACAACCCTATCCTGTTGTAACACTTATGATTCCACCACAACCTATTGTAAAATCAATCTTTTATTACAGTGGGATCTCCTACGAGTCAACGTTCCAGCCATTATTGATTCTGGTGCAACAGCCTGTTATATTAATAAGGAATTCACCCATAGTAATAAAATACCACTTGTGCACAAAAAAATCTCCTATTCTTTTGCGTGGTATAGATGGTAAGATTCTTTCCTCAGGTCCAGTCGAATATCAGACGATACCTCTATTGGTATCTACGACTGAACATCACAGGGAATATATATCTTTCGATGTTATTACTTCACCAGTATCCCCTGTTATTCTGGGTTTAACATGGTTAAGTTTACATAACCCCAGTATATCATGGGAAACACTATCACTCACTTTTAACTCCAAATATTGCATTACTACATGTTTCCCTATTGCTATCCTCCACACTTCCCAGGCAAATACTGAGATCCAAATACCTAGTGAGTATAGGGATTTTATGGATCTATTCAATAAGACCGAGTCTGAGAGTTTACCTCCACATAGGAAGTATGACTGTGGGCATATCTTTCCTCTCTCTAAAACAGAACTCGAACACTTAAAATCATACTTAGAGGATAACTTAAGGAAGGGGTTTATACGCCCTTCTACATCACCGGCGGGAGCCGGAATATTCGTTGTAAAAAACAAAGACGGCTCCCTAAGGCCCATTATAGACTATAGACAGGATCACAGTAAAGAATAGATACCCCTTGCCTCTGATTCCAGAACTAATCGAGAGATTAGAAGGGGCCAAGTTCTTTACGAAATTGGACCTTCGGGGGGCGTATAATTTAATCAGAGTACTAAGTGGGGATGAGTGGCTGACGGCGTTCAGGACCCAATACGGCCACTATGAATACACAGTCATGCCGTTCGGGCTCTGTAACGCCCCGGCCACCTTCCAGTATTTAATAAATGACTTGTTTAGAGATATCTTAGACATTTTCATAGTCATATATCTAGACAACATTTTAATATACTCTAAGACACTTTCTGAACACATACTACATGTGAGGAAAAGTTTGGTGTTAGGAGCGCCTATTAAAAGGCTAAGTCTAATGGGGGTATAAACGAAAATTCGTCGTTTAGTATACCAGCACAAGGAGCCCAAGTAAGTAAAATATTTAAAAGTTTAATATAGCTTTAAAATTAACAAATTTATTAAGGCAATAGCTTGGTATCTATAATTGCGCACAGATTATAAAAGCATAAAAGTATATGGATCCATATTACTTCATAAAATAGACAATAATTAAAAACATTCCAATGGTGAACTGTTTATGTGATAAAAACAGTTTTACAATCTATGATAAAATTGGTTTGGGTGAAGTCAAAAAGATGAAAAGATAATACAATAAATACAATAAAATAAAATACAGAAATGATGCAATAAAATTCAGAAAATGGTGTACAAAAAGCAGCAAATGGGGATAGGTCGTGTGACCTAGGATAAAAACATATATGTGAAAAGTGTCTTCCTTATATAAATGTTGATCCTTTGAAAAAAATGAAATAGTGTTTTAAACCTGATGAAATTGTGAAGAAACTTGTGTGAATCCCCTCGTGGAAAAAATCAAAAAGTATCCAAAATTAAAAAGTGTCCAAAATTAAGTCAATAATTATATCAAAAAAGGCAAAAAAGTCAATTACAATAAATCGAAAATCCAAAATAAGATGTCAAATTGAAAATTAAATCCAAAAGAATTTAAGTGATAATGTGATGTCCAATAAAAGTCAAAAAAAGTTAAAAAAATGCCATCTGTGTTTATGAATCAAACCGTGAATAACTGAAAGAATAGAATCCAACTGACCAATTTCTTGAAAATATTTGGATATAAAAAACCATGGATATATAAAAAATGATGAATATAGAAAATAATTATAAAAAAATGTAAGACGATCCAATCCCTGTGGAAAAAGAAAAATGCAACATAGAGCAGTATCGTTTAAAATACGTTTACACAAGTAGAAATAAAACTCACCATATATGTCAACGCGTTTCGGCCCACCAATAGGGCCTTTTTCAAGACATCAGTCTTGAAAAAGGCCCTATTGGTGGGCCGAAACGCGTTGACATATATGGTGAGTTTTATTTCTACTTGTGTAAACGTATTTTAAACGATACTGCTCTATGTTGCATTTTTCTTTTTCCACAGGGATTGGATCGTCTTACATTTTTTTATAATTATTTTCTATATTCATCATTTTTTATATATCCATGGTTTTTTATATCCAAATATTTTCAAGAAATTGGTCAGTTGGATTCTATTCTTTCAGTTATTCACGGTTTGATTCATAAACACAGATGGCATTTTTTTAACTTTTTTTGACTTTTATTGGACATCACATTATCACTTAAATTCTTTTGGATTTAATTTTCAATTTGACATCTTATTTTGGATTTTCGATTTATTGTAATTGACTTTTTTGCCTTTTTTGATATAATTATTGACTTAATTTTGGACACTTTTTAATTTTGGATACTTTTTGATTTTTTCCACGAGGGGATTCACACAAGTTTCTTCACAATTTCATCAGGTTTAAAACACTATTTCATTTTTTTCAAAGGATCAACATTTATATAAGGAAGACACTTTTCACATATATGTTTTTATCCTAGGTCACACGACCTATCCCCATTTGCTGCTTTTTGTACACCATTTTCTGAATTTTATTGCATCATTTCTGTATTTTATTTTATTGTATTTATTGTATTATCTTTTCATCTTTTTGACTTCACCCAAACCAATTTTATCATAGATTGTAAAACTGTTTTTATCACATAAACAGTTCACCATTGGAATGTTTTTAATTATTGTCTATTTTATGAAGTAATATGGATCCATATACTTTTATGCTTTTATAATCTGTGCGCAATTATAGATACCAAGCTATTGCCTTAATAAATTTGTTAATTTTAAAGCTATATTAAACTTTTAAATATTTTACTTACTTGGGCTCCTTGTGCTGGTATACTAAACGACGAATTTTCGTTTATACCCCCATTAGACTTAGCCTTTTAATAGGCGCTCCTAACACCAAACTTTTCCTTTCTTTTCCTCTTGGGTATCTAGAGACCCTATCGTTATAGGAGCTTAGGTCTTGTAAGTTAGCGCCGTCGGGAAGACCTCACATACTACATGTGAGACAAGTCCTCTCTCGTTTAAGAGACAATCACCTCTATGTCAAACCAGAAAAATGTATTTTCAATTCTCAGAGTATAGCTTTTCTTGGGTACATCATCACGCCCTCAGGTATCCACATGGAGGAATCAAAGATACAAACCATTAAAGATTGGCCTAGCCCTAAATCAAGAAAAGAAGTCCGAAGGTTCCTGGGCTTTGCGAATTTTTATCGCAAATTTATAAAGAACTTCTCTAAACTCACCAAACCATTAACCACCTTAACAAGGACAAGCATTCCATTTAAATGGAATCAAGAAGCACAAAAAGCTTTTGAATTTTTGAAACTAAAATTCACCACTGCACCTATTCTTAGATTTCCGAATCCCGAGTATCAATATATACTGGAAGTTGATGCTTCAGACATCGCCGTTGGTGCTGTTCTTTCACAAAGAGACGGCTTAAAACAACCTCTACACCCTGTTGCTTTTTTTTCTCAATCACTGAATTCAGCTGAACAAAATTATCCCATTGGGGAAAAAGAAATGTTGGCTATGAAATTGTCACTCGAGCATTAGAGGCACCTTCTTGAGGGTACATGTGTTCCAATATTGATCTATATGGATCACAGAAACTTGCAGTACCTAAAAAGCACTAGGACCCTCTCCTCTAGACAAGTAAGGTGGAATTTATTCCTCACCAGATTTAATTATCTAATAAAAATCACAAGGTGAGACTTCTCAGCATTAATGCAATGTATACAGCAAATTATGCGTGATGTGCATACAGGTGAAATCAACTCTATCAGCGAGTCCCACTCATGCGGGCATCACCTATACAATAGAATTTCCAAGTATGGATAACAATAAGGTAAGGACTCACCCAGATAGCACCCTCTCAGTGTAGAATGATCCTGTAATATTCAGTTGCTGTGTTTATAGCAGTTCTGTTTACACATTCAAGCACCGAACATCCGTGTGTGCAGAGAGTTACAATCCAGGGCCTTCCTAGGTATTAGCGTGATACCGGATTCACAGGCATATACTGCTTTTGCTGCTAGGGCTCTCCAAACCCCTATTAGTAAAAAGTCACAGAAGGAAAACAGATTCCGCAGCAAAGGAGTAAAGAAGGACTGTGAGAGATTTGCAAGTAAAATCGTGTTTAATACATCTCAAACATGTATATCATACAAGGCACAGCAAAACAAACCCGCTGACGCGTTTCCCGCTTTACAAGCGGTTCATCAGAGCTGGGGAAAAGGTGTTACAGACAGCTGTTAAATTACAGGTAACAAAGGTGAATAGCCAATCGGCATACAGAGTTTTCACCTACGTCTCAACTAATCACAAACAAGTTAGTTTACATAATCAATAAAGTCGATACATTCTAGACAATCATATACATATAAAGGATTGTTAAAACAAAAACACCTATTCTAAAAAGAGTAATATATCAAAGTACTGAATAGCGGTATCCCTATGCAAACAAATATATATTGTAACTGTCGTTACATTTAAAGTAACAAAATCCCGCATTATAATAATCCCCACAGTATAAAAGTCAAATGCAAACATATATCTTAAAGGGCAAAACGCGGAAAAGTGTTACAATGTAACGACTACACTTGACTGAGTAGAACTTTAGTCTTATTTAGGATATAATTGTAAAACTATAAATTCAGAAACTTATTAATAAGCTCGATAACAACACTGTGACCAGATAAACAATGTGAATAGAAAATCTTCCACTAGTTAAATTTGATACCTCACATTGTTCACATTATCATCCAATCATCAGAACAGCATTGAAAAACTAAATTTAAAGGTAAATTTAAATTTAAATTTAAAGGTGCACTTACACTAATGTATAGAACATGAAATAAGCAATAACTATTTTAGGCATCAATGAATAGTTTGATATCACTTATTTTATTGATCCCTAAGGGGGAACCTGTTTTTAAAGTGTAGATCCAATAGATCTCTCTCTTACTCAAAGCCTTATATCTATCACCACCTCTAGAGTTCATTTTCACTTGTTCAATACCTTGGAATCGAAAATACCTAAATTTATTAGCATGTTCAAAAAAATGTTTAGCCACTGGTGTTTTTGGTACATCTGCCTCCAGGGACAGAAGATGTTCTCTGATCCTATCCTTAAGACCCCTAGAGGTGAGACCTACATATTGAAAATTGCAATGTAAACAGGTTATGAGGTAAACCACAAATGTAGAGCTACAGTTGATACGTTCCCTAATATTATAAGTAATATTAGTATTAGTTGAATGGAACGTATCCCCTACAAGGGCAAAATCACAGCTCTTGCACGGTCTCACTCCACATCTGTAGAAACCACTTTTTTTCGATAACCAATTACCTGTTCTGCCTTCCTTCATCGAGGTATTACTGTTTGCTCCAGAACCACGATTCTTATTAATTTTGTCCCCTATAGTGTCAGATCTATAGGAGATGAATTTACAGTTTCTCGATAATACTTTGAGATCATCATCCATTTCCAATAAGGGCAGCCTTTTCTTAATGACTTTACAAATAGCATCATATTGGTTACTAAATTTAGTTATAAAATTAACACCAATGTTGCCTTGGGCTACATTCCTGTTTCTAGGTTTATCTTTAAGTAAGTTACCTCTATTAAAACTAGAGACCAATTTAGCAATACTGTTTAATTCATCTTGGTTATAACCTCTGTCAACTAGGCGTGAAGTTAACTCATTTGCATGTTTCCAATAGCCATCTAATGTACTGCAGTTACGCATTAACCTGATATACTGGCCTTTTGGGATTCCCTTTTTCAAATGTTTAGGATGTAGAGAATCAGCTCTCAAGATAGTATTCCCAGAGGTATCCTTTCTATAAACTTCAGTGACAATTGAATTCTCATTATGTCCTAAGAGTACATCCAGATATGATACACTATCCCCCGAGACACTATAGGTGAAGCTGAGGTTATTATCATTACTATTCATATAGTCAACAAATCTCTCTAGATCTACTATTGCACCCCCCCAGACTATCAAAATATCGTCAATATATCTGGTGTATAATAAGATTTCATTTTTATAAGGGTTATCATTATTAAAGATCTTCCTTGTTTCAAAATCAGCTAAATATAGATTTGCATACGAGGGGGCAAATTTTGCCCCCATCGCTGTCCCTCTGAGTTGTAAGTAGAAATCGTCATTAAACATGAAATAATTATGATGTAGCAAAAAAGATATAGCTTCTATAAGAAACTCAATTAAAATATCATCATATCCTGAGTACCTAAGGAGCATTCTTCTAGTTGCACTTAGTCCCTGTTCATGCGGTATGCATGAATAGAGGGAAACTGCATCTATAGTGGAAAATAGAAAACTTTCCTTCCATTCAAAATCTTTAATGGACCTCAATAAGTGTTTAGTATCTCTCAAGAACCCTGGTAACGATTGAACTATTGGCTGGAGCTGTGCATCAACCCATTGACCCAGTCTTTCCCCCAGAGAGCCAATTGCAGAAATAATTGGCCTCCCTGGGGGATTAACCAAGGACTTATGTATTTTGGGTAAATACTTGAACACTGGTATCCTTGGGTATTCAACATATATGGAATCCACTATCTTGTTGGTAAGAACAGCATTCTCTGTCCCTAAATCCAATAGATGCTTAAGCTCCTTTTGAAATTTATTGGTGGGATTAAAAGTAAGTTTTTTGTATGTTATAGTATCCCCCAGCTGACGAAAAACCTCTTTGTTGTAGTCAACTTTATCTAACACAACAATAGACCCTCCCTTATCGGAATTGACTATCATCAAATCAGAATTAGTGCTCAATCGATTCAATGCAGTTATTTCTTTTTTATTTAAATTGCTATACTTAGATGTTTTCTTGCTGTTATCATTATTTAATTTCATAGACAATTCTACTAGATCTTGTTCTAGAATTGAATGAAACAACTCAATTACATCATTTCGTGCCTGTACTGGATAGAAAGTGGTAGACTTAGGTTTCAACATTGGTTGTTGTTTCGATACAACTCCAGGACAAGATCCATCACTCTGTAAATCACAAAGAGTCACAACATCACATAGTTCTTTAAAGTTACAGCTATCACTAATGGTAATCGTGTCTCTCATTTCATCTTCCACAGCCTGTGGTTCAACATTGGCACTAAAATGCTTTTTCAAAGCTATTTTACGTATGAATTTGTTTACGTCCAGTATTGTATCGAATAGATTAAAGTCTCGTGCAGGGGAGAAACCCAATCCCTTTGATAACACAGATTTGTGGTTTACCTCATAACCTGTTTACATTGCAATTTTCAATATGTAGGTCTCACCTCTAGGGGTCTTAAGGATAGGATCAGAGAACATCTTCTGTCCCTGGAGGCAGATGTACCAAAAACACCAGTGGCTAAACATTTTTTTGAACATGCTAATAAATTTAGGTATTTTCGATTCCAAGGTATTGAACAAGTGAAAATGAACTCTAGAGGTGGTGATAGATATAAGGCTTTGAGTAAGAGAGAGATCTATTGGATCTACACTTTAAAAACAGGTTCCCCCTTAGGGATCAATAAAATAAGTGATATCAAACTATTCATTGATGCCTAAAATAGTTATTGCTTATTTCATGTTCTATACATTAGTGTAAGTGCACCTTTAAATTTAAATTTAAATTTACCTTTAAATTTAGTTTTTCAATGCTGTTCTGATGATTGGATGATAATGTGAACAATGTGAGGTATCAAATTTAACTAGTGGAAGATTTTCTATTCACATTGTTTATCTGGTCACAGTGTTGTTATCGAGCTTATTAATAAGTTTCTGAATTTATAGTTTTACAATTATATCCTAAATAAGACTAAAGTTCTACTCAGTCAAGTGTAGTCGTTACATTGTAACACTTTTCCGCGTTTTGCCCTTTAAGATATATGTTTGCATTTGACTTTTATACTGTGGGGATTATTATAATGCGGGATTTTGTTACTTTAAATGTAACGACAGTTACAATATATATTTGTTTGCATAGGGATACCGCTATTCAGTACTTTGATATATTACTCTTTTTAGAATAGGTGTTTTTGTTTTAACAATCCTTTATATGTATATGATTGTCTAGAATGTATCGACTTTATTGATTATGTAAACTAACTTGTTTGTGATTAGTTGAGACGTAGGTGAAAACTCTGTATGCCGATTGGCTATTCACCTTTGTTACCTGTAATTTAACAGCTGTCTGTAACACCTTTTCCCCAGCTCTGATGAACCGCTTGTAAAGCGGGAAACGCGTCAGCGGGTTTGTTTTGCTGTGCCTTGTATGATATACATGTTTGAGATGTATTAAACACGATTTTACTTGCAAATCTCTCACAGTCCTTCTTTACTCCTTTGCTGCGGAATCTGTTTTCCTTAATTATCTAATAGTCTATCAACCAGCAAGTAAAAATCATAAAGCAGACGCCCTCTCTAGGTTACCTTGTTATGAACGTAACCCTCCACCCGATGAAAGCTTGATACCTAAAGACAGGTTTATTTCTTTTATCTGCAACTTCAAAACACAATTGCTACGTGAACAAACGGAAGATCAAACAAAACCACTATCCCTCCTGGACAGGAGGGATGATAAATTGTATTACCACCAGGGACTGTTGTACATTCCTCCAACTCGCAGACAAATGGTTTTACAAACTGTCCATGATTCTTTACTAGCTGGACACCCGGGAATAAAAAAGACACTAGAACTTGCAAAGAGGTCTTACTGGTGGCCTAATATGACTAAAGAGGTAAAACAGTATGTAGCTTCGTGTCATACATGTACCATTTCCAAATCAACAAAACAAGCACCCTATGGGTTTCTACTACCTCTCACTACTCCATCAATTCCATGGTCAGAAATAGCACTTGATTTTATAGTTGAATTACCTGAATCGAACAACTAACACCATTTTAGTAGTGGTAGACTTATTCAGTAAAATGGCACACTTCGTTCCGTATCACAAATTGCCTACCGCCATGGAAACCATCCAATTACTTATAAAACATGTCTTCAAACTCCACGGTCTTCCTACTTCTATCCTCAGTGACAGGGGAAGCCAATTTTCTAGTAGATTATGGACAAACTTCTGCAAGTTATTCGGCATTGACAAAAGACTCACTACTGCTTATCATCCTCAAAGTAACGGGCAGACAGAGCGATGTAACCAATGGATTGAGCAGTATATACAGCTTTATTGCTCTGATCAACAAGATTCATGGTCCATACACTTACCCTATGCTGAGTTTTCATTCAACAACACTATTAATTCCACCACTGGAACTACACCGTTCTTTGCCAATTATGGTTTCCACCCCAGGTTTCATTTACACCCTGATAATCGTAGCACTTTTCCAGGTATATCTGAACTCTCCGATGCCATCTCTAACAGTTTCTCTGCTATACAAACAGCCATTGTAGAATCAAAGGAAACACAAAAAAAATACTATGATAGGAAAAGAAGGAAACCCCCCTCTTATACTATCGGAGACCTCGTTTGGTTATCCACCAGAAATCTGAAGCTCAATACTCCTTCAAAGAAGTTCTCTCCTCTATATATAGGACCCTATCCTATCACCCGGGTTCTGAATGTAAATGCCGTTACCCTAAAACTTCCAGAAAATATGAAAGTACACCCTACCATGTCTCCCTCCTCAAACCATACAAGGCATTAAGAAACATTCTATCGGATTGTGCCGCGCAGGTTTCAATAGACCCTACCACTGAATATGAAGTCCGAGCAATTCTGGATTCTCGGTTATTCCGTGGGATGTTGCAATATCTCGTTAGTTGGAAAGGATACTCATCGGAACACGATTCCTGGGAACCTGCTAGTAACATCTCCGCACCACGATTAATTTAGCTTTTCCATAGGAGGAACCCGGACCGTCCGCACCCTGAGCACCGGAGTTGCTCCTAGACGGGGGGATACTGTCAGGATTATCACTGCAGGGCATATTGTTGTGTCTGTCCCTTTAATTAACACTCCATTTTACACAAGCATTGCCTATAAAAGCCTGGACTTACCATTCTCCATTGGTTGTTATTGTCCGTCTGCCACCCACTGGTAGCTAAACGGTACTATCCTGAGCCAAAGCTTGTCCCTGTTGTTGCTGCTAACCAGCTTGCACCGTCTTCAGATTGTTAGTCCGGATCTACATTGGATCACTCTGCGGTGACGTCACACGCCAACCACGGAGAAACCGGAGCTCTGAACTAACCTGCAATACCGGTTCTCCTGTAGCCTGTGTGGCACCTCCTAAACCGGATCTCACGGAGCCCTCATAGGGGAATTGCTCTCATATCAGGTACCTAAAACTCAAGTATCTTACAGTTGTCTTTAAACTTACCTTGCCGTAATTCTTTAAACTCCTCTAGCTAGGAGCATATGTCAGACAAGCTTGTCACTTCTCTCTAACAGTTTATGTTACTTATTTTCTGCCTATTTTCAATTACATGTTGTACAACAGTAGTTATTCATTGTTATAATTAAAGGTAAATTTTTACCAAGTTTATCTATTTTTATGGGTTATTATGTGAGATACACTGCTACATAAATTCAGTGTTAAGAAATAGCATATGTGGTAGCAATAGTGTCTGCTCATTTTCTCCCTGACATTAACCTTGCTTACTGCTTTATCTGCTGCTTGACAATATCACTGTTGGTAGTTCCTGTCATACAGCAGTAATTCCTCTTGCTACAACTACTCAAATTATAAGTACATAGTTAAAGTCTCAGCAGCTGTGGTTCTAAAACTCATTTTATGATTCTTATCACTTAGCTATCGTAAGAGAGTCTGACAGATGGTCCACGACCCTCAACAGGCACAACAGGGTGAAACACCACATATGCCATCCTTTTTAACAATCGAGTACAGGTATGGCATCCATTTTAGGAACCCGGAGATAATTTTTAGGAACCGGGAGATGGAAAAAGATGCTTGGACAGCACACCCAGTACAGGTCGTTCTCCTTCAGCCTTTTTATACGATGGTCCACGACCCCCAACAGGAACAACAGCATGAAACACCACATATGCCATCCTTTTGCACAATAGAGTACAGGTATGGCATCGATTTTAGGAACCCGGAGATAATTTTTAGGAACCGGGAATATTGAACAAAAAACGTTGCTTGGACACCCAGTACAGGTCGTTCTCCTTCAGCCTTTTAGACAAGGGTCCAGGACCCTCAACAGAAACAACAGCATGAAACACCACATATGCCATCCTTTTTAACAATAGAGTACAGGTATGGCATCCATTTTAGGAACCCAGAGATAATTTTTAGGAACCGGGAAATTGAACAAAAAACCATGCTTGGACACCTAGTACAGGTCGTTCTCCTTCAGCCTTTTTAGATGAGGGTCCAGGACCCTTAACAGAAACAACAGCATGAAACACCACATATGCCATCCTTTTGCACAATAGATTACAGATATGGCATTGATTTTAGGAACCCGGAGATAATTTTTAGGAACCGGGAAATTGAACAAAAATCCATGCTTGGACACCCAGTACAGGTAGTTTTCCTTCAGCCTTTTTAGACGAGGGTCCAGGACCCTCAACAGAAACAACAGCATGAAACACCACATATGCCATCCTTATGCACAATAGATTACAGATATGGCATCGATTTTAGGAACCCTGAGATAATTTTTAGGAACTGGGAAATTGAACAAAAAACGTGCTTGGACACCCAGTACAGGTCGTTCTCCTTCAGCCTTTTTATACGATGGCCCACGACCCTCAACAGGCACCGCAGCATGAAACACCACATATGCCATCCTTTTGCACAATAGATTACAGATATGGCATTGATTTTAGGAACCCGGAGATAATTTTTAGGAACCGGGAATATTGAACAAAAAACGTGCTTGGACACCCAGTACAGGTCGTTCTCCTTCTGCCTTTTTATACGATGGCCCACGGCCCTCAACAGGCACAACAGCATGAAACACCACATATGCCATCCTTTTGCACAATAGATTACAGATATGGCATTGATTTTAGGAACCCGGAGATCATTTTTAGGAACCGGGAATATTGAACAAAAAACGTGCTTGGACACCCAGTACAGGTCGTTCTCCTTCAGCCTTTTTATACGATGGCCCACGACCCTCAACAGGCACAGCAGCATGAAACACCACATATGCCATCCTTTTGCACAATAGATTACAGATATGGCATTGATTTTAGGAACCCGGAGATAATTTTTAGGAACCGGGAATATTGAACAAAAAACGTGCTTGGATACCCAGTACAGGTCGTTCTCCTTCAGCCTTTTTATACAATAGCCCACAACCCTCAACAGGCACAACAGAATGAAACAACACATATGCCATCCTTTTGCACAATAGAGTACAGGTATGGCATCGATTTTAGGAACCCGGAGATAATTTTTAGGAACCGGGAGATGGAAAAAGATGCTTGGACACTGCACCCAGTACAGCTCGTTCTCCTTCAGCCTTTTTATACATGGGTCCAGGACCCTCAACAGAAAAAACAGCATGAAACAGCACATATGCCATCCTTTGGCAAAATCGAGTACAGGTATGGCATCGATTTTAGGAATCCGGAGATAATTTTTAGGAACCGGGAGATGGAAAAAGATGCTTGGAAAGTACACCCAGTACAGGTCGTTCTCCTTCAGCCTTTTTAGACGAGGGTCCAGGACCCTCAACAGAAACAACAGCATGAAACACCACATATGCCATCCTTTGGCACAATCGAGTACAGGTATGGCATCCATTTTAGGAACCCGGAGATAATTTTCAGGAACCGGGAAATTGAACAAAAAAACATGCTTTGACACCCAGTACAGGTCGTTCTCTTTCAGCCTTTTAAGACGAGGGTCCAGGACCCTCAACAAAAACAACAGCATGAAACACCACATATGCCATCCTTTTTAACAATAGAGTACAGGTATGGCATCCATTTTAGGAACCCAGAGATAATTTTTAGGAACCGGGAAATTGAACAAAAAACCATGCTTGGACACCTAGTACAGGTCGTTCTCCTTCAGCCTTTTTAGACGAGGGTCCAGGACCCTCAACAGAAACAACAGCATGAAACACCACATATGCCATCCTTTTGCACAATAGATTACAGATATGGCATTGATTTTAGGAACCCGGAGATAATTTTTAGGAACCGGGAATATTGAACAAAAAAAGTTGCTTTACCACCCAGTACAGGTCGTTCTCCTTCAGCCTTTTAGACAAGGGTCCAGGACCCTCAACAGAAAAACAGCATGAAACACCACATATGCCATCCTTTTTAACAATAGAGTACAGGTATGGCATCGATTTTAGGAACCCGGAGATAATTTTTAGGAACCGGGAAATTGAACAAAAAACCATGCTTGGACACCCAGTACAGGTCGTTCTCCTTCAGCCTTTTTAGACGAGGGTCCAGGACCCTCAACAGAAACAACAGCATGAAACACCACATATGCCATCCTTATGCACAATAGATTACAGATATGGCATTGATTTTAGGAACCCTGAGATAATTTTTAGGAACCGGGAAATTGAACAAAAAACGTGCTTGGACACCCAGTACAGGTCGTTCTCCTTCAGCCTTTTTATACGATGGCCCACGACCCTCAACAGGCACAGCAGCATGAAACACCACATATGCCATCCTTTTGCACAATAGATTACAGATATGGCATTGATTTTAGGAACCCGGAGATAATTTTTAGGAACCGGGAATATTGAACAAAAAACGTGCTTGGACACCCAGTACAGGTTGTTCTCCTTCAGCCTTTTTAGACGAGGGTCCAGGACCCTCAACAGAAACAACAGCATGAAACACCACATATGCCATCCTTTTTAACAATAGAGTACAGGTATGGCATCCATTTTAGGAACCCGGAGATAATTTTTAGGAACCGGGAAATTGAACAAAAAAACATGCTTGGACACCAAGTACAGGTCGTTCTCCTTCAGCCTTTTTAGACGAGGGTCCAGGACCCTCAACAGAAACAACAGCATGAAACACCACATATGCCATCCTTTTGCACAATAGATTACAGATATGGCATTGATTTTAGGAACCCGGAGATAATTTTTAGGAACCAGGAATATTGAACAAAAAACGTGGCTTGGACACCCAGTACAGGTCGTTCTCCTTCAGCCTTTTTAGACGAGGGTCCAGGACCCTCAACAAAAACAACAGCATGAAACACCACATATGCCATCCTTTTTAACAATAGAGTACAGGTATGGCATCCATTTTAGGAACCCGGAGATAATTTTTAGGAACCGGGAAATTGAACAAAAAACCATGCTTGGACACCTAGTACAGGTCGTTCTCCTTCAGCCTTTTTAGACGAGGGTCCAGGACCCTCAACAGAAACAACAGCATGAAACACCACATATGCCATCCTTTTGCACAATAGATTACAGATATGGCATTGATTTTAGGAACCCGGAGATAACTTTTAGGAACCGGGAATATTGAACAAAAAACGTTGCTTGGACACCCAGTACAGGTCGTTCTCCTTCAGCCTTTTAGACAAGGGTCCAGGACCCTCAACAGAAAAAACAGCATGAAACACCACATATGCCATACTTTTTAACAATAGAGTACAGGTATGGCATCGATTTTAGGAACCCAGAGATAATTTTTAGGAACCGGGAAATTGAACAAAAAATCATGCTTGGACACCCAGTACAGGTCGTTCTCCTTCAGCCTTTTTAGACGAGGGTCCAGGACCTTCAACAGAAACAACAGCATGAAACACCACATATGCCATCCTTTTGCACAATAGATTACAGATATGGCATCAATTTTAGGAACCCGGAGATAATTTTTAGGAACCGGGAAATTGAACAAAAAACGTGCTTGGACACCCAGTACAGGTCGTTCTCCTTCAGCCTTTTTATACGATGGCCCACGACCCTCAACAGGCACCGCAGCATGAAACACCACATATGCCATCCTTTTGCACAATAGATTACAGATATGGCATTGATTTTAGGAACCCGGAGATAATTTTTAGGAACCGGGAATATTGAACAAAAAACGTGCTTGGATACCCAGTACAGGTCGTTCTCCTTCAGCCTTTTTATACAATAGCCCACGACCCTCAACAGGCACAACAGCATGAAACAACACATATGCCATCCTTTTGCACAATAGAGTACAGGTATGGCATCGATTTTAGGAACCCGGAGATAATTTTTAGGAACCGGGAGATGGAAAAAGATGCTTGGACACTACACCCAGTACAGCTTGTTCTCCTTCAGCCTTTTTATACATGGGTCCAGGACCCTCAACAGAAAAAACAGCATGAAACAGCACATATGCCATCCTTTGGCAAAATCGAGTACAGGTATGGCATCGATTTTAGGAATCCGGAGATAATTTTTAGGAACTGGGAGATGGAAAAAGATGCTTGGACAGTACACCCAGTACAGGTCGTTCTCCTTCAGCCTTTTTAGACGAGGGTCCAGGACCCTCAACAGAAACAACAGCATGAAACACCACATATGCCATCCTTTGGCACAATCGAGTACAGGTATGGCATCCATTTTAGGAACCCGGAGATAATTTTCAGGAACCGGGAAATTGAACAAAAAACCATGCTTGGACACCCAGTACAGGTCGTTCTCCTTCAGCCTTTTTAGACGAGGGTCCAGGACCCTCAACAGAAACAACAGCATGAAACACCACATATGCCATCCTTTTTAACAATAGAGTACAGGTATGGCATCCATTTTAGGAACCCAGAGATAATTTTTAGGAACCGGGAAATTGAACAAAAAACGTGCTTGGACACCCAGTACAGGTCGTTCTCCTTCAGCCTTTTTATACCATGGCCCACGACCCTCAACAGGCACCGCAGCATGAAACACCACATATGCCATCCTTTTGCACAATAGATTACAGATATGGCATTGATTTTAGGAACCTGGAGATAATTTTTAGGAACCGGGAATATTGAACAAAAAACGTGCTTGGATACCCAGTACAGGTCGTTCTCCTTCAGCCTTTTTATACAATAGCCCACGACCCTCAACAGGCACAACAGCATGAAACACCACATATGCCATCCTTTTGCACAATAGAGTACAGGTATGGCATCGATTTTAGGAACCCGGAGATAATTTTTAGGAACCGGGAGATGGAAAATGATGCTTGGAAACTACACCCAGTACAGCTCGTTCTCCTTCAGCCTTTTTATACGTGGGTCCAGGACCCTCAACAGAAAAAACAGCATGAAACAGCACATATGCCATCCTTTGGCAAAATCGAGTACAGGTATGGCATCGATTTTAGGAATCCGGAGATAATTTTTAGGAACCGGGAGATGGAAAAAGATGCTTGGACAGTACACCCAGTACAGGTCATTCTCCTTCAGCCTTTTTAGACGAGGGTCCAGGACCCTCAACAGAAACAACAGCATGAAACACCACATATGCCATCCTTTGGCACAATCGAGTACAGGTATGGCATCGATTTTAGGAACCCGGAGATAATTTTCAGGAACCGGGAAATTGAACAAAAAACCATGCTTGGACACCCAGTACAGGTCGTTCTCCTTCAGCCTTTTTAGACGAAGGTCCAGGACCCTCAACAGAAACAACAGCATGAAACACCACATATGCCATCCTTTTTAACAATAGATTACAGATATGGCATTGATTTTAGGAACCCGGAGATAATTTTTAGGAACCGGGAATATTGAACAAAAAACGTGCTTGGACACCCAGTACAGGTCGTTCTCCTTCAGCCTTTTTAGACGAGGGTCCAGGACCTTCAACAGAAACAACAGCATGAAACACCACATATGCCATCCTTTTGCACAATAGAGTACAGGTATGGCATCGACTTTAGTAACCCAGAGATAATTTTTAGGAACCGGGAAATTGAACAAAAAACCATGCTTGGACACCCAGTACAGGTCGTTCTGTTCTCCTTCATCCTTTTTAGACGAGGGTCCAGGACCCTCAACAGAAACAACAGCATGAAACACCACATATGCCATCCTTTTGCACAATAGATTACAGATATGGCATCGATTTTAGGAACCCGGAGATAATTTTTAGGAACCGGGAAATTGAACAAAAAACGCGCTTGGACACCCCGTACAGGTCGTTCTCCTTCAGCCTTTTTATACGATGGCCCACGACCCTCAACAGGCACAACAGCATGACACACCACATATGCCATCCTTTTGCACAATAGATTACAGATATGGCATTGATTTTAGGAACCCGGAGATCATTTTTAGGAACCGGGAATATTGAACAAAAAACGTGCTTGGATACCCAGTACAGGTCGTTCTCCTTCAGCCTTTTTATACAATGGCCCACGACCCTCAACAGGCACAACAGCATGAAACAACACATATGCCATCCTTTTGCACAATAGATTACAGATATGGCATTGATTTTACGAACCCAGAGATAATTTTTAGGAACCGGGAATATTGAACAAAAAAAGTGCTTGGACAACCAGTACAGGTCGTTCTCCTTCAGCCTTTTTATACGATGGCCCAAGACCCTCAACAGGCACAACAGCATGAAACACCACATATGACATCCTTTTGCAAAATAGATTACCGATATGGCATTGATTTTAGGAACCCGGAGATCATTTTTAGGAACTGGACAACCAGTACAGGTCGTTCTCCTTCAGCCTTTTTATACGATGGCCCAAGACCCTCAACAGGCACAACAGCATGAAACACCACATATGACATCCTTTTGCAAAATAGATTACCGATATGGCATTGATTTTAGGAACCCGGAGATCATTTTTAGGAACTGGGAATATTGAACAAAAAACGTGATTGGACACCCAGTATAGGTCGTTCTCCTTCAGCCTTTTTATACGATGGCCCACAACCCTCAACAGGCACAACAGCATGAAACACCACATATGCCATCCTTTTTAACAATAGAGTACAGGTATGGCATCCATTTTAGGAACCCGGAGATAATTTTTAGGAACTGGGAATATTGAACAAAAAACGTGATTGGACACACAGTACAGGTTGTTCTCCTTCAGCCTTTTTATACGATGGCCCACGACCCTCAACAAAAACAACAGCATGAAACACCACATATGCCATCCTTTTGCACAATAGATTACAGATATGGCATTGATTTTAGGAACCCGGAGATAATTTTTAGGAACCGGGAATATTGAACAAAAAACGTGATTGGACACCCAGTACAGGTCGTTCTCCTTCAGCCTTTTTATACGATGGCCCACGACCCTCAACAGGCACAACAGCATGAAACACCACAAATGCCATCCTTTTGCACAATAGATTACAGATATGGCATTGATTTTAGGAACCCGGAGATAATTTTTAGGAACCAGGAAATTGAACAAAAAATACATGCTTGGACACCCAGTACACTTCGTTCTCCTTCAGCCTTTTTAGACGAGGGTCCAGGACTCTCAACAGGCACAACAGCATGAAACACCACATATGCCATCCTTTTGAACAATCCAGTACAGATATGGCATTGATTTTAGGAAACCGGAGATAATTTTTAGGAACCGGGAAATTGAACAAAAAACGTGATTGGACACCCAGTACAGGTCGTTCTCCTTCAGCCTTTTTATACGATGGCCCACGACCCTCAACAGGCACAACAGCATGAAACACCACATATGCCATCCTTTTGCACAATAGATTACAGATATGGCATTGATTTTAGGAACCCGGAGATAATTTAGAGGAAACGTGAAATTGAACAAAAAACCATGCTTGGACACCCAGTACAGGTCTTTCTCCTTCAGCCTTTTTATACGATGGTCCACGACCCTCAACAGACACAACAGCATGAAACACCACATATGACATCCTTTTGCACAATCGAGTTCAGGTATGGCATCGTTTTTAGGAACCCATAGATAATTTTTCAGAACCGTGAGATGGAAAAAGATGCTTGGTCGTCCTCCTACTTCAAATTTGGGGCGCTGCGCGTGCAATCTACTGTACCACCAGATATGAGTGGTGTGTTAATGAGTACTATTCTTAACAGTTTCATCACTGTTATGTCCCTTTTTTTGGTTTGGGTTTTGTAGGCACAGTGCAGCACCAGAGGCCAGAAAAATTAGGCATATCCAAATGCCTGAAAAATTAGGTATTTTTGCAGCCGGCAGAAATATTGATGTTTGTAAAACAGTTAGAAAGTGCCCTAAAACCTTGCAGCTTGAACACTAGTTGTTGGCGGATAAGTCACGCAAGTCAGAAAAAATACGGCAGCGGGTGTACCATTTGTAGCCCAAGGCTGCTCATCTCATCATCAGGCCTTTTTTACTCAAATGTATCGCCCAATGTCAGTCGCTTCGGGATCCATCCCTCATTCATTTTAATAAAGGTGAGATAATCAAGACTTTTTTGACCTAGGCGACTTCTCTTCTCAGTGACAAAACCTCCTGCTGCACTGAAGGTCCTTTCTGACAGGACACTTGAAGTTCGATTGCAAATTGGGATAGCTCAGGCCACAGGTCAAGCCTGCACACCCAGTAGTCAAGGGGTCCATTGCTCCTCAGAGTGTCGAGATCCGCAGTTAATGCTAGGTAGTCTGCTACCTGTCGGTTGAGTCTTTCTCTGAGGCTGGATCCCGAAAGGCTCTGGCGATGCATAGGAGTTAAAAAGGTCCGCATGTCCTCCATCAACAACACGTCAGGAAAGCGTCCTGTCCTTGCCGCCGTGGTCGTGGGAGGAGGATTACTTTCATCTCTTCCCCTGTTAGATTCCCGTTAAGCTGTGACATCACCCTTATACGCTGTGTAAAGCATAGTTTTTAATTTATTTTTTAACTGCTCCATCCTTTCCTTCTTGCGGGAATTTGGTAACATTTCATTCACTTTATGCTTATAACGGGTGTCTAGTATAGTGGACACCCAGTACAGGTCGTTCTCCTTCAGCTTTTTTATACGAGGGTCCCTCAACAGGCATGACAGCATGAAAGACCCCATTTGCACAAGGTTGAATGCCGAGCTAATCATGTCCCGTTCCTTGTCCTCACTGATGTCACTGAAGGTATCTTCTTCCCCCCAGCCACGTACAACACCACGGGTACCAGATAGGTGACAACAACGAGCACCCTGGGATGCCTGTTGTGCTTGGTCTTCCTCCTCCTCCTCAAAGCCACATTCCTCCTCTGACTCCTCTTCCTCACAATCCTCTTCCTGCGTTGCCGCAGGTCCAGCAAGCGATGCTGATAAGGCTGTTTCTGGTGGTGATGGACACCACAACTCTTCCTCTTCATGCTCATCTACGGCCTGATCCAGCACTCTTCGCAGGGCACGCTCCAGGAAGAAAACAAATGGTATGATGTCGCTCCTCAAAAGGACGCATGAGCCTACAGGCATTGCGCATGAGCGTCCAGTAATTTGGCAAAAAAATCCCCAGCTCCCCAGAGGCTGTCCTAGCACCCCGGTCATACAAATACTCATTAACTGCTTTTTCTTGTTGGAGCAGGTGGTCGAACATTAGGAGTTTTGAATTCCACCGTGTCGGGCTGTCGCAAATCAAACGCCTCACTGGCAGGTTGTTTCGATGCTGGAAATCGGACAAGTGCGCCATGGCCATGTAGGAAAGCCTGAAATGGCCACACACCTTCCTGGCCTGCTTCAGGACGTCCTGTAAGCCTGGGTACTTATGCACAAACCGTTGTACAATCAGATTACACACATGTGCCATGCACGGCACATGTGTCAACTTGCCCAATTTCAATGCCGCCACCAAATTACTTCCATTGTCAGAAACAACCTTGCCAATCTCCAGTTGGTGCGGAATCAGCCACTGATCCACCTGTGCGTTCAGGGCGGACAGGAGTGCTGGTGCGATGTGACTCTCGGCTTTCAGGCAAGTCAACCCCAAGACGGCATGACACTGCCATATCCGGGATGTTGAATAGTACCTGGGGAGCTCGGGGGGTGCCGTTGATGTGGAGCAAGAAGCAGAAGCAGAAGAGCACTCAGCCGAGGAAGAGGTTATGGAAGAGGATGGAGTAGGAGGAGTAGAGGAGGTAGCAGCAGGCCTGCCTGCAAGTCGTGGCGGTGTCACCAACTCCTCTGCAGAGCCACGCATTCCATGCTTGTCAGACGTCAGCAGACATGCCATTACTTCCTTTCGCACAATCGAGTACAGGTTTGGGATTGCCTTTTGTGAAAAGAAATTTCGGCCAGGTACCTTCCACTGCGGTGTCCCAATAGATACAATTTTTTTGAAAGCCTCAGACTCCACCAGCTTGTATGGTAAAAGCTGGCGGGCTAAGAGTTCAGACAAGCCAGCTATCAGACGCCGGGCAAGGGGGTGACTTTGTCAAACATGTCCTTGACAGAGGGAAGCATATCCCCCATATTGGAACAGACGTAACAACAGACAATATCAGCCCTATGAGTCCAGAGACAATTATGGACAATATCGACAACAACAAGATGAATCAGGTTTTGGAGACTTCAATGAACTGATAGGGAGACGACAAGACAGAACCCCGTTCAGACGAATATGGCGACAACGTAGGGAAGAATACTATCCCCAGACCAACTCAATACGACTACCTCAGAGGGAGGAATACTACCCCCAGTTGAACCAGAGAAAACAGAACGAGTGGAAAGAAAATTTTAGGGAATTGCCCAATAGATTTTCTCCATTAGCCACCCCTCCATTCAGAGAGAACGGCAACAACCCAAGGGAAGGAACCATTCAAACCTCTTCTTCGGTACCTTTTTTAGAAATGGGCCACAATCCACAGATGAGGGAACCGAAAGGAAAAAGAAAACAAGTCACATTGGAGGACATGGATACACCTCAAAAAAGAAGATACATAGGGGACGAAGAGCAGGGTCTAGAAATAAGAACAGACACCACCTGGACCCCCCAATAACCCCGTCCGAAACTGTGGATACAGACCAAGAAGTTGAAAAGATTGAGGTGAAAGGGATATTCAATTTAAGTAGTACGGTCTTAAAACCAGATGAAAAAGAAGTTTTAAGATTGGGTCTCTCATATGCCCCATCGAGGGGACTGAATAAATTTCACACATATCTTAACACCAAAGAGTTTGTACGAAAGTTAACTCTGAAAAGATATTTTTTGAAGTCCCCATTGGAAAATACTCAGACACTTATACCCAGACGCCCTGATGAAGATGAGTTCATACACACAGACCTCCGTCCAAAATCACGGTTTTATCCAACTCACTGCAAAGGTCCGGCCATTGAAACTTTCGAAACCATGGTCAGTAATGATATCAAGAAATTGACATCTAAGAAGGGGTTTAAGATGAACCTTAACTCTAAACAAAGAAAAGTGATATCTGAGTTGGAAGATAACAACAACATTGTCATTAAACCAGCCGATAAGGGCGGGGGAATAGTGATACTGAATAAAGCTGACTATATAAAGGAATCGAGTAGGATTTTGAATGACAAAGAAACTTATGAAATATTGAGAAATGATCCGACTGATGAATATAAAAGTATCCTAGACTCTCTCATTACAGAAGCCAGCGATATAGGGATTCTTAATGTTAAAGAAAACAACTACCTCACCAATAAACACCCAAGGATTCCAGTGTTCTACTATTTGCCAAAAATCCATAAGAGTTTGGTTAGCCCTCCTGGGCGACCGATAATATCGGGCATTGACTCTCTTTCTAGTAACTTATCAGAATACATAGATAAGACTCTTCAACCATATGTAAGATCGCTACCATCTTATCTGAGGGACTCCACCGAAGTTCTTAACTTGTTGAAAGACATCGAATGGGATGAAAATCTAATTATGGCTACTAGTGATGTCACATCACTCTACACCTCCATTCCCCATGAGAAAGGTCTAGAGTCCATAAGTTACTATTTGAATAAGGATGAGAATATGCCTGAACCCCAAAGCAGGTTTATACTAGATGGTATTGATTATATTCTCAAACATAACTATTTCAAATTTGAAAATAAATTTTATCGGCAAATCTGTGGAACGGCTATGGGGACCAGATTCGCGCCGAGTTATGCCAACTTACATATGGGAAAGTGGGAAACCATTTTTTGGGAATCCTGCCCAGCGAGCGCGGATCTGGTCCTCTACAAACGTTACATAGATGATCTCCTAATTATATGGAGAGGGAGTGAAAATGACCTGAAGCACACACTAGATGTCATGAACCTGAATGAACTAAACCTCAAATTCACTAATCACATTAGTAAGAACTCCATAACCTTCCTTGACCTAAACATCCAAGTCATCAATGGAAAAATCGAAACTTCCACCCACTTCAAAGAAGTGGACTCTAACAACTACATCCACCAGACCAGCTGCCACCACAAAAAGTGGATTGACAACATCCCAAAGGGACAGCTATTGAGAATAAGAAAGAACTGCTCAAGTGACGAAATGTGGACGGAACAATCGATTACATTAAAGAATAGGTTTTTGGAACGGGGTTATGATAAAGGCCTTATCAATAACACCATCAAAGAAATTAGTGTTATAAAAAGAGATACCCTCCTAACATATAAACCAAAAGAAAATACACAGATGAGAGAGAGCAGTAACATAAAAATACCTTTCATTACTACATACAGTGAAAATAAAAAAAGAATTGAGGATATAATAAGAAGACACTGGCACCTTTTGAAAGACGATGATATCTTGGGTGAACATCTCCCCTCACATCCTAGCTTTATTTACAGGAAAGCAGAAAATTTGAAGTCGATCTTGGCTCCAAGTGTCCCCAAAAATAAGAAAAATGAGAACACCTTAGGAGTTATGGGGAAGAGGTTACAAGGTTTTTTTCCGTGCCATCTATGCAAGGCCTGTACCCATGGACTGAAGAGAGATATCTGCAAGTCTAACATCTCCCAAGAATCATTTAAGATCAGACAAACTATTAGATGCACGGACCAATGTGTTATCTACCTCATTGAATGTGGGTGTGGTTTACAATACGTAGGGCAGACCACCCGCAAATTGAAAGATAGGATCCGTGAACATCTACTCCAAATAAAGTGGAAAAAAACTGATGTACCCCTGTATAAGCATTTCTATGAGGTACATGGAGGTAGCAATAAAAGTCTGAGATATATGGGGATTCATAAATTAAAGTGATTGTCAATTTTCGTTCTTTTGAACACATATTCCTGTAGGCAATCCTGATATTAACCTAACCGCCACTATACATTTATTAAAAAATTAGTAATATGTAGTTTATTTTTTAGTCAAAATATCGACTATTCACAGTACCTGCTCCTCCCATAGTTTACTTCCTTAGTTTTAGACATATCACGTATACAGCGGTCCCACCCGCTGTTTACGTCTCTTCAATGCGCGCTCCCGTTTTCACTTCCCATTGTGCATGCGTGAAATGCTGTCTCTGCTGTCAATCAACCATAGTATTCATTGAATCAATACATTCAATGAATACTATCGTGAAGAGAAGGAAACGATCTGCTAACCCAGCCCTGTTACTGATGTACTTACCGAAATGACAGGGCTCCGTAAAGTAAAACAATTGCGCATGCGCGAAATGTGCACGAGCGTTAAAGGAAATCGTCGGTGAACATGATAACGCAGGCGCAGAAAGGAGTAGTGACGTCAGCGTAAGTGGGTGGGTCCCCCTGTGGTTAGAACCTTGATTGGTAATTAAGACGTCAATCAGACTGACACTAAGTAGGCGCGCGTGCCGGGTGGAAGATCAAAATAACAGGAGCCAACGAACAAAATAAAAAAACAAGGTATATAACAAAAACATTGTAAATCGATGAATGAAACTGGTATTTATTTTTAATAGACGTTAAGGGTAACGTTAGTGAGGATGCGCACTTTACATTCACTTTAACCAAAGATTGGAGAGGAGGTAATATTGAGTCAAGATTACTGAAAAAAGAATCAGAATGGATTTTCAAAATGGATTGCATCCACCCTAGAGGGCTAAATGCTAATTTTGAAATAGTACACCTGTTTTAACTATTCACACGGCAATTTCAGAAGAGAGTATTTGCCTTATAGCTATAGAGTCATAATATTGGACATTTTACATCTGTCTCTTCCTATATATATAAGTTTGAAGTCCTCTAGACCCGGATTATCTCAGTTTCCTTTATCAGTCGAACTAAGTTATTCATATATATAGGGCCATTTACAACAGAGGGAGTATCTTTCGTAATCCCCTATTTTTGTAATCCCTTTTCTTATAATCCCAGTTTAGTATTTCCCATTTAGGGTCATCTTAATAAGTCATTGTTTGACGTTTTCTCATGAACTTAGATATTCATACTTACAGGGCTAATCTGTTATATGTATAAGGAATATAATTGGTTTGTCCCCACAATGACACTCTTGAATATTATGTATCTAAATGGTTCCTTTTGTATTGACAATGTATATTTATAAACCCGGAGTTTACCCATTAGCTAACCCAATAGATATTTGTTAGATCCTTAGGCATCTTTATTTTTCATTTTTATTTTATGAGATATTTGTAAATCCTGGTAGTATATGAGCCTAAAATCAAAAACTGAAATTATCCTAGTAAGATTTTTTAACATCGATATTAATGGTTTTTAATAATAATGTCTTAATATTTGTAATGAATCCGTCATCAACAGGGCATGCCCCTATTTTAATTAACCATTAGGAATATTTCGCCTTTATATTCCTTTAATAATAAGATGTCAGCGAAAATATTTATATTGATATCTAATATAATAATTTTCTTTCCGTATTTGGTATCTATTACCTACATCCATTTACATATGCCCATTTATATCTACATTATGGAAGTCAAAATCACACATTTTTTGTTGTTTCCCAAATTTGATATTACTCATATAACCAATTGCCCATATCCGCCTAGACATGCCCATCATAAATATGGAGTCGGCGAGAACACCGGAAACGACTGTGACGTCATTTCCGGTCGTGGCAACTTCCGGTCAGACCACGTGACAAAAAACGTCATTTCCGGTCGCGGGTGTCTCCGAATTTGGCGCCGTTTTTTCAGTTTTTTAGCGCCAAACCCCTTATTTAAGGTTAGTAACTATTGAGCCTCACTACTGTCTTGAAAAATGCCCCACTACAGGGCCGAAACGCGTAGACAATTATAGAGATTTGTGAGGCTCATATATCACCAGGATCAAGGCTTATTGGGTGAGTTGAATACCTGTAGACTTAGTTCCCTTAAGCCCATTGTTTAGTGAACTTTATATTTCTTTCCACAGGTTTTCAGAGACCATTGGATTTAAAGATCATCGTATTTCACATTTGACTTTTATATGGACCATTCCCCTATTGGACATTGGACTTTGTTCTTTTAATTTCATTTGTTATTTGTTTCTTGTTTTTTGATTGCGAATATTGTGTTGTTTTTAGACTGTGAAGATTGTGTTGTTTTTTAATTATACCTCCTATATTACCATTTATAGTAACTTATATAAGAATAAGTTTTAGGATCCTAATAGTTCCTATAATACCAGACCAGTTCTTAGAATACATAGCTAAGGACAGCTCTGGTTATACATTCTGGATAGTTTTTTATTTTTTGTCTCCCTGACATAAATGTTTTTTCACTTAACTGGTAAACCAATTTACTGATCATACCGGTATTAGATCATTTATTTTTTGGTACACATTATTCTTTGGTACACATTTGTTGGTACACATTGTATATATTTTTTTGGTACACATTTTTTTTGGTACACATTGTGTTCACAAGCGAATATATATACACCATTTTCTTATTTTTCTTAGTTTTTACAATTGATATTGTTGTATTTGGTAAACATTCACCTAAGAAATTTCATTTTTTGTATTGATTACTTACTATTTTATATTAGTATTTCATGTAGTTATCTTATCCGGTGTTATCTATCACTCTATCTTATCTTTTTGTTACTAGTTAGGGAACCCCACTTATTACCTGACTTTAATACACATATTGGGGCTCACATTGGTCCCTGAGATATTTGTATATTCACTATTATTGAGCACCAGCTTTATCATGAGTTTACTGTTTTAGATACAGCCTTAAATGAGTCTACTGTTTTAGATGTAACTGTTTTAAATCATAGCTGGACTACTGTTAGTATCTTACCATATTTGGAGGTACACTGATCATAAGTATTGATCCAATTTGTGAGGATTTTAAAATATCTGTTTCTGTTTTTTTGGATTTTGTTATTAAAGTAAATATTCTTTTAAGAATTTTTGAAGTTTTCTTATATCTATTGGGTCACAATCCAATATTGGTGACATTATTTTATGTAACCTAGTTCATGTTACTTAAATAAGGAACCTGGGATTTACCTCAGCCTTTTAGGCGCTCCTATAATTGCTTTGTAATGTCCTTGACAGACACCCGACTGTGGGCAGATGACCAGGAACTGCTACGTAAGAGAGACTGAGTGGAGGATGGTTGAGAGCGGGCAAGGAGGACAGCAGTGGTTGACGTGGCTGAAGATGCTGGACCAGGAGGAGGAGGGCGGCTTTGAGTTTGTGTGCTGCTTCTACTCATGTGTTCTTCCCATCGGCGTTTGTGATGTGAGACCATGTGCCTTCGCAAAGCAGTTGTACCTAGGTGGGTGTTGGACTTCCCACGACTCAGTTTATTTTGGCACAGGTTGCAAATGGCATTGCTGTTGTCAGAGGAAGACACACACAAAAATGCCACACTGCTGAGCTCTGCGATGACGGCATTCTGGTGGTGTCAACAGCATGCGTTGATTGGCGTCGGCGTGCTGTCTGGCTGACCCCGGGTGCCTATGCATGCTGTCTGACTGTGCCACTACTATCTCCTTGCGACGACCTCCCCCTGCTTCGAACTCGTCTCCTCCTCCTCCTCTCTGTCTCCCCATCTGAACTTCCCCCTCTTCTTCTTCTCTTCTTGCAGGCACCCACGTGACATCCACGGACACATCATCATCAACCGCTTCACTTGTATCTGACACATCAACAAAGGAAGCAGCAGCGGGTACAACATCATCATCATCACACCGTACCTCCATGTCTGTAATGCTGCCTGACTGAGACATATCACTGTTATCTACATCCTCTGTCAATGATGGTTGCGCATCACTCATTTCTTCCAACTTATGTGTCAATAACTCCTCTGACAGATCAAGTGAAGCGGCTGTGGTGCTAGTGTTGGTGGTGGCGACAGGTGGGCGAGTGGCACTGGTCACTTGAGAGGTGCCCAAAGCACAGCTGGAGGTGGATGGTGCGTCAAGGTTAGGACTAGGAGCGGAAGCTGTAGAAGATTGGGTGTCCTGTGTTAGCCATTCAACTAGGTCCTCCTCAGAACTTTTCGCTTCCCTGGCACCTGGCCTCTGAACAATGTGCATAGTTGTAGGGTCTAAAGGAATCACAGCACCACGACCACGACGGAACCTGCGGGATGGCCTGCCTCTGCCTGTCATTTTTTTTTAAATGTACACTTACAATACTATTAAACAAATTATGAGTGGTGGCACTGGGCAAGTGAGCACAGTATACGCTGTGAGCCTGACACAAAAAAACAGACTGATGTTTCAAAGTCAAAAATGTTTTTTTTCTAAAGATTAAAAGTACTGTGACAACAAATATGATTGGTGGCACTAGTTGGCCAGTGGGCCTGGCACACATGCTGGGAGGAAGGCAACTGCAATTAGATTACACTAGCTGACTGATGCTTCGCAGTCAAAATTTTTTTTTTTTTAATATTTAAAATACTGTTATAACAAATATGATTGGTGGCACTCGTTGGCAAGTGGGCCTGACACACACGCTGGCAGGCAGGAAACTGCAATTCAATTGCACTAGCAGACTGATGATTCACAGTGAAAAAAGTTTTAATTTTAAATATTAACACTACTGTAATAACAAATATGATTGGTGGCACTAGTTGGCAAGTGGGCCTGGCACACAAGGTGGCAGGCAGGCAACTGCAATTCAATTGCACTAGCAGACTGATGATTCACAGTCTAAAATTTTTTTATTTTAAATATTTACTATACTGTTATAACAAATATGATTGGTGGCAGTAGTTGGCAAGTGGGCCTGACACACACGCTGGCAGGCAGACAACTGCAATTCAATGGCACTAGCAGACTGATGATTCACAGTCAAAAAAGTTTTTATTTTAAATATTTAAAATACTGTTACAACAAATATGATTGGTGGCACTAGTTGGCTAGTGGGCATAGCACACACGCTGGCAGGCAGGAAACTGCAATTCAATTGCACTAGCAGACTGATGATTCACAGTCTAAATTTTTTTTATTTTAAATATTTACTATACTGTTATAACAAATATGATTGGTGGCACTAGTTGGCAAGTGGGCCTGGCACACACACTGGCAGGCAGGCAACTGCAATTCAATTGCACTAGCAGACTGATGATTCACAGTCAAAAAAGTTTTTATTGTAAATATTTACTATACTGTTATAACAAATATGATTGGTGGCAGTAGTTGGCAAGTGGGCCTGGCACACACGCTGGCAGACAGGCAACTGCAATTCAATGGCACTAGCAGACTGATGATTCACAGTCAAAAAAGTTTTTATTTTAAATATTTAAAATACTGTTACAACAAATATTATTGGTGGCACTAGATGGCTAGTGGGCATGGCACACATGCTGACAGGCAGTAAACTGCAATTCAATTGCACTAGCAGACTGATGATTCACAGTCAAAAAAGTTTTTATTGTAAATATTTACTATACTGTTATAACAAATATGATTGGTGGCAGTAGTTAGCAAGTGAGCCTGGCACACACGCTGGCAGGCAGGCAACTGCAATTCAATTGCACTAGCAGACTGATGATTTACAGTCAAAAAAATTTGTAGTGTAAATATTTACAATACTGTTATAACAAATATGATTGGTGGCAGTAGTTTGCAAGTGGGCCTGGCACACACGCTGGCAGGCAGGCAACTGCAATTCAATGGCACTAGCAGACTGATGATTCACAGTCAAAAAAGTTTTTATTGTAAATATTTACTATACTGTTATAAGAAATATGATTGGTGGCAGTAGTTGGCAAGTGGGCCTGGCACACACGCTGGCAGGCAGGCAACTGCAATTCAATGGCACTAGCAGACTGATTATTCACAGTCAAAAAAGTTTTTATTTTAAATATTTAAAATACTGTTACAACAAATATGATTGGTGGCACTAGTTGGCTAGTGGGCATGGCACACACGCTGGCAGGCAGGAAACTGCAATTCAATGGCACTAGCAGACTGACGATTCACAGTCAAAAAAGTTTTTATTGTAAATATTTACTATACTGTTATAACAAATATAATTGGTGGCAGTAGTTGGCAAGTGGGCCTGGCACACACGCTGGCAGGCAGGCAACTGCAATTCAATGGCACTAGCAGACTGATGATTCACAGTCAAAAAAGTTTTTATTTTAAATATTTAAAATACTGTTACAACAAATATGATTGGTGGCACTAGTTGGCTAGTGGGCATGGCACACACGCTGGCAGGCAGGAAACTGCAATTCAATTGCACTAGCAGACGGATGATTCACAGTCTAAAATTTTTTTATTTTAAATATTTACAATACTGTTCTAACAAATATGATTGGTGGCACTAGTTGGCAAGTGGGCCTTGCACACACGCTGGCAGGCAGGCAACTGCAATTCAATTGCACTAGCAGACTGATGATTCACAGTCAAAAAAGTTTTTATTTTAAATATTTAAAATACTGTTACAACAAATATGATTGGTGGCACTAGTTGGCTAGTGGGCATGGCACACACGCTGGCAGGCAGGAAACTGCAATTCAATGGCACTAGCAGACTGATGATTCACAGTCAAAAAAGTTTTTATTGTAAATATTTACTATACTGTTATAACAAATTTGATTGGTGGCAGTAGTTGGCAAGTGGGCCTGGCACACACGCTGGCAGGCAGGCAACTGCAATTCAATTGCACTAGCAGACTGATGATTCACAGTCAAAACATTTTTTATTGTAAATATTTAAAATACTGTTATAACAAATATGATTGGTGGCACTAGTTGGCAAGTGGGCCTGGCACACACGCTGGCAGGCAGGCAACTGCAATTCAATGGCACTAGCAGACTGATGATTCAGTCAAAAAAGTTTTTATTTAAAATATTTACAATACTGTTAAAACAAATATTATTGGTGGCATTAGTTGGCTAGTGGGCATGGCACACACGCTGACAGGCAAGAAACTGCAATTCAATTGCACTAGCAGACTGATGATTCACAGTCTAAAATGTTTATTTTAAATATTAACACTACTGTAATAACAAATATGATTGGTGGCACTAGTTGGCAAGTGGGCCTGGCACACACGCTGGCAGGCAGGCAACTGCAATTCAATTGCACTAGCAGACTGATGATTCACAGTCAAAAAAGTTTTGATATTAAATATTTTCAAAACTGTTATAACAAATATGATTGGTGGCAATAGTTGGCAGCAAGTGGGCCTGGCACACAAGCTGGCAGTCAGGAAACTTCAATTAGATTACACTAGCAGACTGATTTTTTTTTTTATATTTACACTACTGTTATAACAAATGTGATTGGTGGCACTAGTTGGCAAGTGGGCCTGGCACACACGCTGGGAGCAAGGCAACTGCAATTAGATTACACTAGATGAGTGATGTTTCTCAGTCAAAAAAGTTTTTATTTTAAATATTTACAATACTGCTAGAACAAATATGATTGGTGGCACTAGTTGGCAAGTGGGCCTGGCACACACGCTGGCAGGCAGGAAACTGCAATTCAATTGCACTAGCAGACTGATGATTCACAGTCAAAAAAGTTTTTTTTTTAATATTTACACTGCTGTAATAACAAATATGATTGGTGGCACTAGTTGGAAAGTGGGCCTGACACACGCTGGCAGACAGGCAACTGCAATTAAATAACAATAGAAGACTGATGTAATTTTTTTTTTAAAAAGTTACAGTAATGTTACAACAGATAGGAGTGATGGCACTCAGGATAGAAGTAGGCACAGTATGTGCTGGCAGCCTGACACACAGGCTGGCACTAGTGGCAGGCTGGCCTGGCAACTAAAATTAAATAACACTAGAAGACTGATGTAAAAGTTTTTTTTTTTTAAATTTAAAATAATGTAACACCAGATAGGAGTGGTGGACTGGCACTGAGGATGGAAGTAGGCACAGTATATGCTGGCAGCCTGACAAACAGGCTGGCACTAATGGCAGCCAGGCTGGCCTGGCAACTAAAATTAAATAACACTAGAAGAGGACTGATGTAAAAAAAAAAATTATTAAAAATTTACACTAATGTTACACCAGATATAAGTGGTGGAAAAAAGAGCTATTAATCACAATATATGATGTGGGCCTGACACACAGGCCTGATGGAAAATGAAATTAGATTACACTAGCAAAATTATTTAAAAGTTGTTTTTTTAAATTTATAATAATGTTAAGCAGATATGAGTGGTGGCTGGCACAGCAATTAACCACAGTATATGCTGTGTGAGACTGACACACAGGCCTGATAGAAAATGAAATTAGATTACACTAGCAAAATGATTTTAAAGTTTTTTTAAAAAAATTTTACACTAATGATTGTTAAGCAGATATCAGTGGTGGCACAGAACAATTAACCACAGTCTATGCTGTGTGAGCCTGACACACAGGCCTGATAGAAAATGAAATTAGATTACACTAGCAAAATTAATTAAAAGTTTTTTTGTTTAAATTTACACTAATGTTACGCACATATGAGTGGTGGCTGGCACAGAGCAATTGACCACAGTATATGCTGTGTGAGCCTGAGACACAGGCCTGATAGAAAATTAAATTAGATTACACTAGCAAAATGATTTCAAAGTTTTTTTTTTTAAATTTACAATAATGTTAAGCACATATGAGTGGTGGCTGGCACAGAGCGATTAACCACAGCATATGCTGTGTGAGCCTGAGACACAGGCCTGATAGAAAATGAAATTAGATTACACTAGAAAAATGATTTAAAAGTTTTGTTGTTTAAATTTACACTAATGTTAAGCACATATGAGTGGTGACTGGCACAGAGCAATTAGCCACAGTATATGCTGTGTGAGCCTGAGACACAGGCCTGATAAAAAATGAAATTAGATTACACTAGTAAAATGATTTAATTTTTTTTTTTTTTAACTTTACAATAATGTTAAGAAGATATGAGTGGTGGCTGCTGGCACAGCAATTAACCACAGTATATGCTGTGTAAGCCTGACACACAGGCCTGATAGAAAATGAAATTAGATTACACTAGCAAAATGATTTAAAGTTTTGTTGTTTAAATGTACACTAATGTTAAGCAGATATCAGTGGTGGCTGCTGGCACAGAGCAATTAAGCACAGTATATGCTGTGTGAGCCTGAGACACAGGCCTGATAGAAAATGAAATTAGATTACACTAGCAAAATGATTTAAAAGTTTTGTTGTTTAAATTTAAAATAATGTTAAGCAGATATGAGTGGTGGCTGCTGGCACAGAGCAATTAACCACAGTATATGCTGCGTAAGCCTGACACACAGGCCTGATAGAAAATGAAATTAGATTACACTAGCAAAATGATTTAAAAGTTTTGTTGTTTAAATTTACAATAATGTTAAGCAGATATGAGTGGTGGCTGGTACAGAGCAATTAACCACAGTATATGCTGTGTGAGCATGAGACACAGGCCTGATAGAAAATGAAATTAGATTACACTAGCAAAATGATTTAAAAGTTTTGTTGTTTAAATTTACACTAATGTTAAGCAGATATCAGTGGTGGCACTAATCACAGTATATGCTGTGAGCCTCACACACAGGCTGAAAGCCAGGCAAATGCAAATCAAATTACAAATAAAAAATAAAAAAACAACTGAAGTTCTAGCCCTAAAAAGGGCTTTTTGGGGTGCTGTCCTTACAGCAGAGATTAGATGAGTCCTTCAGGACTGTAGTGGACACTAAATACACTAGCCTAGCTATCTATTTCCCTATAATGTCAGCAGCAGCAACACTAAACCTCCTCTCACTAAGAAAGCAAGATCGTAATGAATCTAAAATGGCTGCTGCCCAGAAGCTGGGAGGGTCTGTGAGGGAGTGTCTGCTGCTGATTGGCTAAAATGTGTCATCAGGCTGTGAGATACAGGGTCAAAGTTTCCTCAATGATGACGAATAGGGGCGGATCGAACATCGCATATGTTCGCCCGCAGTGGCGAAGGCGAACAAGCTATGTTCACCGGGAACTGTTCTCCGGTGAACTGTTCGCGACATCACTACTCTTGGGCCCAAGATATTTTAGAGACTGTTGAAAAACAAATTATATAAGGGACAATAACAGCTTGGTATAAAGAGCAAATACATAGCAGAATGAATAATTATTACCACTAATTAAATACTAAGGAACAAGGGGGTATATATAAAATGTTTGCTAAGGTTACTCCATGTCTTTCAGGAGGGTTATCACATCAGTCCAAGTGCTGTTCTAGAATGGATAAAACTAAGAGAGCAGTGGAGAAGTCTGAGGTCTATGTATAGTCTTATAGTAGCATTTCATAATGCATCATCTTGGTAGGAATATATTTTTCATGCATTTTAACAAACCCATAACAGTGGTATAGGTGTTTATATACTATCAAGATGTCACACAGGTCTGTAATTTAAACACAGAGTAAAACTCTAAAACATATAGTAACCATAGTACATAGATTTATTCATGTAGAAAGCAAAAAAAAAGGGGCGCGATCCGATAAAGATCGTAGTTTGCGGCGCAAGCGAGGGAACCCCCACCGCCCGCAGTTTCAGCTCGCAACTCGAGCTATCCTATACACGGCGCCATCAGAGGCTAAAGTGCCGTAAGTCTGACAAACCAGCGATGTCCAAAAATCTACGTAAGTACAAATTTCTGGAGTCGCCAGTGACTTACGGCCCTTTAGAAACTGCCGGCGCCTACAAAACCTGACTAAAGTATTAAATCTCCCGTACTGTCTAACACGCCTCCCAAACTTAGCCCGACATGTCTAACCCTCTATCCGCTATCCCCCCTCACTATCCTAACAATAAAAAATGTATTAACCCCTAAACCGCCGCTCCCGGACCCCGCCGCCACCTAATAAAGTTATTAACCCCTAAACCGCCGCTCCCGGACCCCGCCGCAAGCTATATTAAATCTATAACCCCTAATGTGAGCCCCTACCCCGCCGCCATCTACCTTACCTACCCCCTAAAGTGAGCCCCTTATACCACCGCCATCTACCTTACCTAGCCGCTAAAGTGAGCCCCTTACACCGCCGCCATCTACCTTACCTACCCCCTAAAGTGAGCCCCTACCCCGCCGCCATCTACCTTACCTACCCCCTAAAGTGAGCCCCTTACACCGCCGCCACCTACATTACCTACCCCCTAATGTGAGCTCCTACCCTGCCGCCAGCTATATTAAATAACCCCTAATCTAATCCCCCTACACCGCCACCAGCTATATTAAATAATTAACCCCTAATCTAATCACGCTAAACCGCCGCCACGTATATTAAATTAATTAACCCCTAAAATACTAAACTATCCCTACCACTAAACCTAAGTCTTACCCTACAAATAGCCCTGAAAAGGGCTTTTTGCGTGGCACTACCCCAAAGTAAACAGCTCTATTGCCAGCCCTTAAAAGGGCTTTTTGCGGGGCACGCCCCAAAGAAATCAGCTCTTTTACCAGCCCTTAAAAGGGCTTTTTGCGGGGCATTGTCACAAAGTAAACAGCTCTTTTGCATCTAAGCTAAATCCCCCTACACCGCCACCACCTATAATAAATGTATTAACCCCTAATCTAATCCCCTTACACCGCCGCCACCTATATTAAATAGATTAACCCCTAATCTAATCCCTCTACACCGCCGCCAGCTATATTAACTATATTAACCCTAATTATATTAGGGTTAATATAGTTAATATAGTTATTATATTATATATATTAACTATATTAACCCTAATTATATTACGGTTAATATAGTTAATATCGTTATTATATTATATATATATTAAGTATAATAACCCTATCTAACTCTAACATCCCTAACTAAATTCTTATTAAAATAAATCTAATTAATATTAATATTATTAATTAAAATATTCCTATTTAAATCTAAATACTTACCTATAAAATAAACCCTAAGATAGCTACAATGTAATTACATTGTAGCTATTTTAGGGTTTATATTTATTTTACAGGTAACTTGGTATTTATTTTAACTAGGTACAATAGCTATTAAATAGTTAATAACTATTTAATAGCTACCTAGTTAAAATAATTACCAATTTACCTGTAAAATAAATCCTAACCTAAGTTACAAATACACCTACACTATCAATAAATTAAATAAACTACAAATATCTAAACTAAAATACAATTAAATAAACTAAACTAAATTACAAAAAACCCCCACTAAATTACAAAAAATAAAAAAAAGATTACAAGATTTTTAAGCTAATTACACCTATTCTAAGCCCCCTAATAAAATAATAAAGCCCCCAAAATAAAAAAAATTCCCTACCCTATTCTAAATTTAAAAAGTTAACAGCTCTTTTACTTTACCAGCCCTTAAAAGGGCCTTTTGGAGGGCATGCCCCAAAGAAAACAGCTCTTTTGCCTTTTAAAAACAACACAATACCACCCCCAACATTACAACCCACCACCCACATACCCCTATTCTAAACCCACCCAAACCCCCCTTAAAAAAACCTAACACTACCCCCCTGAAGATCTCCCTACCTTGTCTTCACCCAGCCGGGCAGAACTCTTCATCCGATCCGGGCGATATCCAATCAAGCGGCAGAGAAGTCTTCTTCCATACGGGCGATGTCTTCAATCAAGCGGCAAAGAAGTCTTCTTCCATCCGGGCGATGTCTTCAAGCAAGCGGCAGTGAAGTCTTCTTCCATCCGGCAATGTCTTCAAGCAAAGCGGCATCTTCAATCTTCTTTCTTCGCTCCTCCGCTGCGGAGCATCCATCCGGCACGACGACTGAACGAGGAATGAGGTATCTTTAAATGATGTCATCCAAGATGGCGTCCGTCAAATTCCGATTGGCTGATAGGATTCTATCAGCCAATCGGAATTAAGGTAGAAAAATCTGATTGGCTGATTGAATCAGCCAATCAGATTCAAGTTCAATCCGATTGGCTGAACCAATCAGCCAATCAGATTGAACTTGAATCTGATTGGCTGATTCAATCAGCCAATCAGATTTTTCTACCTTAATTCCGATTGGCTGATAGAATCCTATCAGCCAATCAGAATTCGACCAAAGTAGCGCAAATTTCGGTGTCGCCGGCTTTTGCGGGCGACGCTGCATATCGGATCGGGCCCAAGACTATTATATTTAACCATCTACCTGATTGAATCTTGAATAGTTAATGCCTGCCTCAGAGTTTACACTTACATACTGAGAAATACAAATTTTGACAACCTATGCAGGTTAAGCACTCATGTACACACCAATAATTGTCAGGGCCACTGATGGAAGAAACTTCATGCGTGTAATTGATGGTATGATTCTCAGCTATATAATACAATTAATCCTGAAACTGAGAAAGTATTGATACACTTTTAAATTTATAAGTAAAACTTTACTCCCCTCTAGTGGAGAAGCCTGGTGACTATGCATAGGCTAATAGTACCATTTCAAAATGCATCATCTTGGTAGGAATATATTTTTCATGCATTTTAACAAAGCAATACCAAGGAACATACATAGGTATAGGTGTTGAAATTCTATCAAACTGTCACATAGGTCTGTAATTTAAACAAAGAGTAAAACTTTAAAACATATACGGCTAGATTACGAGTTTTTGTCGGTAAGGCTGTGCGGTGCTAATGAGCAGTTTATGCTCACCGCTCACCTACAGACAACGCTGGTATTACGGGTTTTTACAAACTCGTCGTTAGCCGCAGAAAAGTGAGCGTTGAGCAAAATTTAGCTCCACATTTCACCTCAATACCAGCGCTGCTTACGGTAGCGGTGAGCTGGCTAAACGTGCTAGTGCACAATTTCCCCATAGGAATCAATGGGGCAGATCCGGCTGAAAAAAAACCTAACACCTGCAAAAAAGTAGCGTTCAGCTCCTAACGCAGCCCCATTGATTCCTATTGGGAAATACATTTTATGTCTGCACCTAACACCCTAACATGAACCCCGAGTCTAAATACCCCTAATCTTACACTTATTAACCCCTAATCTGCCGACCCCGACATCGCTGACCCCTGCTTTATATTATTAACCCCTAATCTGCCGCTCCGGACACCGCCGCCATCTACATTATATTATTAACCCCTAATCTTCCACTCCGGACACCGCCGCAACCTACATTATAGCTATGAACCCCTAATCTGCTGCCCCTAACATCCCCGGCACCTACATTATATTTATTAATCCCTAATCTGCCCCCCCAACGTCGCTGCAACTATATTAAATGTATTAACCCCTAAACCTAAGTCTAACCCTAACCCTAAAACCCCCCCTAACTTAAATCTAATTTAAATAAATCTAAATAAAATTACTATTATTAACTAAATTATTCCTATTTAAAACTAAATACTTACCTATAAAATAAACCCTAAGATAGCTACAATATAACATCCTTTAAAGGACCCGTCATTGTTCCAGTAGCTGTCGGATGAAGAGGATGCTCCGCATCGGATGTCTTAAAGATGGACCCGCTCCGCGACGGATGTATGAAGACAGAAGATGCCGTCTGGATGAAGACTTCTGTCTGTCTGGAGGACCTCTTCTGCCCGGCTTCGATGAAGACTTCTGCCCGTCTGGAGGACCACTTCGCCTGGCTTCGTAGAGGACTTCAGCCCGGTTGGGTAAAGACGTCTCAAGGTAGGGTGATCTTCAGGGGTTAGTGTTAGGTTTTATTAAGGGGGGATTGGTTGGGTTTTAGAGTAGGGTTGGGTGTGTGGGTGGTGGGTTTTAATGTTGGGGGTATTGTATTTTTTTTTTTCAGGTAAAAGAGCTGATTACTTTGGTAATTTTAATTTAATTTAGTATAGGGTAGGGCTTTTTTTATTTTGGGGGACTTTTTTATTTTATTAGGGGGATTAGATTAGGTGTAATTAGTTTTAAAAACTTGTAATTATTTTATTATTTTCTGTAATTTAGTGTTTGTTTTTTTGTACTTTAGTTAATTTTATTTCATTGTATTTAATTGTAGTTAATTTAATTTAATGTAGGTAATTAATTTAATTGTAGTGTAGTGTTAGGTGTAATTATAACTTAGGTTAGGTTTTATTTTACAGGTAAATTTGTATTTATTTTAACTAGGTAGTTATTAAATAGTTAACATCTATTTAATAACTATTGTACCTAGTTAAAATAAATATAAAGTTGCCTGTAAAATAAAAATAAATCCTAAACTAGCTACAATGTAACTATTAGTTATATTGTAGCTATCTTAGGGTTTATTTTATAGGTAAGTATTTAGTTTTAAATAGGAATAATTTAGTTAATTGTAGTAATTTTATTTCGATTTATTTAAATTATATTTAAGTTAGGGGGGGTGTTAGGGTTAGACTTAGGTTTAGGGGTTAATACATTTAATATAGTGGCGGCGATGTTGGGGGCGGCAGATTAGGGGTTAATAAATGTAGGTAGGTGGCGGCGATGTTAGGGCCAGCAGATTAGGGGTTAATAATATTTAACTAGTGTTTGCGAGGCGGGAGTGTGGCGGTTTAGGGGTTAATATATTTATTAAAGTGGCGGCGATGTCCGGTTCAGCAGCTTAGGGGTTAAAAATTTTATTATAGTGTTTGCGATGTGGGGGGGGGCCTCGGTTTAGGGGTTAATAGGTAGTTTATGGGTGTTAGTGTACTTTTTAGCAATTTAGTTAAGAGTTTTATGCTACGGCGTTAGCCCATAAAACTCTTAACTACTGACTTTTAAATGCGGTACGATTCTTGACAGGAGAGGGTGTACCGCTCACTTTTATGAAGACTCGTAATACCGGCGTTCGAAAAATCCCATAGAAAATATAGGATACGCAATTGACGTAAGTGGATTTGCGGTATTTTCAAGTCACGAAAAAATAGGGAGCGGTACACCTGTACCTGCAAGACTCATAATACCAGCGGCGTTAAAAAGCAGCGTTGGGACCTCTCAACGCTGCTTTTTAAGGCTAACGCAAAACTCGTAATCTAGCAGATAGTAACCATAGTATATAAATGTATTCATATAGAAGGTAAGAAGAAAGACTAATATATTTAACCATCTACCTGACTGAATCTGGAATAGTTAACGCCTGCCTCATAGTTTACACTTAAATACTAAGAAATAAAAATGTTGATACCCTATGCAGGTTAAGTGCTCATGAACACACTAATAATTGTCAGGGCCACTGATGGGAGAAACTTCATGCGTGTAGTTGGTGGTATGATTCATAGCTATATAATACAATTGATCATGAGACAACAGCCATGCTACCCTAAACCCAAGCCACATATCTGAAATAAATATGGATACTTAATTATTCAGACTCCTGGGTCGTCATAGATAGTTCCAAAGGATATGTGGATGTGTCTCTAAAAGTAAACATAGCTCCAAAGTAAAGAGTCTCTATAGTGGAGATGAATATGTAAAAGAACAGACTCACTGATTATGTGGAAACGGACTGAGAGATAGTGAAAGACATCACTATTGTAAGATATCATGAGCGTGTTAACAAGATTTCTTACATCATACCTAGGATTAGTTCAGCCGATACCTACTTTAACGTCTCTGCAAGCATACCAATGCTCTGCCCTTGCTGTTACATGGAGCTGAGACCTGATGGACAAATCTCCAGGGAATCTGTGACTGCCTGATGTAAAACGGGAGGTTAGCCGATTGAGCGAGAGTTCCACTTGGATAGACATTAAGGCTTCCTCCGTATTCGCTCCTATATCCTTGTGGGCAGCGCCTGTGTCCTCTAAGTTATCCCAGAGTTGACTCGAGGAGCTAGGCAGTTGAGGCGTTGACCTGACAATGGCATGTTTCTCAGATCTCGGCAAACCGACGCTGGCCTCGGTAGCTCTCAGCCCACACTGTTTTATGGCGTCTCCATTCAACGCTATAGATTACGTAGCAGAAAAATCCAGTGCAGTCGCTTGCTGGGAGGTGCTGGGGGCATGATCTTTCCCTGGCTCATGACCATGTGGGGTGGACATCTCCCAGTCTGTAGGGCATACATGAGAATCTCCTCCTCTGATTTCTTGCTCAGTTTTTCCTTTGGCTATAGTACACCGGTTACCAATTTGGAGAGTAAGTGTACGGAGACTATGCACTTCAGCAAACCACACTTGTGACAACCTCTCATAGTGTTCGTTAAGCAGGCGGGCCATGGCTCCTAGTATCAAGCTGGCGTTAGGGTCCATCTGGTCTGCTCAAGTGTAGATACAGATAAAGAGAGGGAGTTTTTATTGTTTTATGGCACCTAGAGTGTGATAAGAAGTGCTATTTATACTACTGCAGTTTCCTCAATAAAACAGACTTCTGAGGATACAAGTCTTGGCTGTGTCACTGGGATGAATGGGCTATTATCACTTTGTCTGCCTGAGCTACTATTACTTTAGGATCTTGTTACACTGAGCATGCTGTGACCCACAGGTCTGAGCAACAGACCCTGTCCACTGGAGTCGTGCAGAGTATTGCTGGTGTCTCCCTGCCTGAAGTTGGTCTTTTTCAGGACCCAAGAAAAGCCACGCTGACTGCAGGACTGACCGCTCCTCCCTCCAGCAACCACTGGCAACACCCACCCCGTGACAGTAACTGTGTGATGTCAGTGTGCAATATAGAGGAGTGATGAACTATATTTATCTGTGTGATGTCAGTGTGCAATATAGAGTAGTAATGAACATTAGGTAACTGTGTGATGTCAGTGTGCAGTATAGAGGAGTGATGAACAATATATAACTGTGATGTCAGTGTGCAATATAGAGCAGTGATGAACAATATGTTACTGTGTGATGTCACTGTGTAATATAGAGGAGTGATGAACAATATGTAAGTGTGTGATATCAGTGTTCAGTATAGAGTATTGATGAACAATATGTAACTATGTGATGTCATAAGGGATTAAATGCCATACACTCCTCTGTGGGAAGAATTAATAATAACTTAACTATTTACATAATAAAGTTTAATGTAAACAGTAACCTTATTTCTAACATAGAAATAAACACACAACTTCTTGGTTATAAAACCCGCAGGTCACATTTATTATGGCAACACAAGGAACCAAATGACCAACATGATTAAACATGGACCAGGGGGGCGGCAATCAGGTACTAGCTAATGCGTACTAACCCATGCTAACAAGATGGGCAGTACTAGGGGGCAGGAGAGAAAGCAGAGCGTTGCTCAGTACTGTAATGGCTTAGGGAGTTCTCGGCTTTGAATCACATGGGCAGGGAACACCCCAGACGCACGTCACCCCTGGCTGTAAATAGTCATCACTCTACCTCGATCACATCCTGCCCCCGGACACTGTCCACCCGCCAGCCCAGGGTGCAACCCACCACTCCAGACCATTAGGACCAGGGTCAATAAGGTGCAAACCACATTGAACACCTGGGGAGCTGAAACATAATGTCCTTAGACTTGTAGCAATGGGCTTAATAGCCCTCATCATGCCTCGGACACCCCTAACTCTAGGGACCACCATAATGATGGATCCCTCTGATTGCCGTCTAAAACAATAAAAAGGGAGAGATAGGGTGGGGAAAACTTTGAAGAAACAAGCAGAAAGAGGATTTGGACTTCCTGTACAGGTCTTAAAAAGGTAAACCAAAACCCTCCTCTCTAACTGCAACATTGTTTCACACACACAAACCAGAACACTCCCACTCCTCTGTCTTGGCCTTAACCCTTATGTTCATTCCAGGCAATTTGCCTTACATTTCTTTAAGAGAATAAATGCCATATACTCCTCTGTAGGAAGAATTAATAATAACTGCCATGGTCAGAAAGATGCACCCTGTCGCCTTGGTAGAGACTCCGGTCAGCTGCCGTAATGTTCTTGTGCTCCACAACAAAGCCTCTAAGTTTGAACATTAATTTCCTCACATCCCTATTGAGCTTTTAACCTAATATTGGACCATCCCATTCTGACACCAGGCATCCAAGCTTTGAAGGTGTGCAGATCTGACTGGATAACTGCACTCAAATACCGTCCGGGAATTTAACCAAGATCATTCCCTCCTAAAAGGAGGATCAAGACATAGGGTTCTTACCAACGTCTCATGCCATCTTGCAGCAATCCAGGCAGACCTGCCCAGCAAAGGCCTCTCCTCCCTTACCACCACCCTAGATGACGAGAACCCCAGCTGCTGTCCTCCAGGTTGCATTGACGCTCGGATGGCTGCCCAGTGCACGAACGAGTGCCCCACAATCCAGACATGGAGCGGACCACTGCTAGGCCCTTCAAAAGAAAAAAGTGTTAACTCCATACCACAACAGTGAAAACATCAGAACAGAAACAGACCGAACTAACTTAGCAGTTGGATAAAAGGGGTCTCACATATAACTGATACCTCCTGGATTTCCACCTCCACAGTGCCTTTATACGGTCAGCCGACCAACCTAGAGCCACCACTGTTGTAGCAGCCCCAACCCTAAATGAATGAGGGGCTATGGTATTAGGATTTAAACCCGCCCTTTCAGCAGCCCATCATAGGACCCTATGGAACTGAAATCTCGTGAGTGGGGTACCATCCCGGTGAATTAGAAACCTATGAGGACCCACTGGACGTACGTCCGAGAAGGCCTTCAACAAGGCATAAGGGCAACTAGATGAACCCTGATTCGTAGGGAGCAATAACCATGCGCCCCTACTTTCCTGATCTGGGTATAAATAACAATACCCCATTTTCAACGAATCTGATATGCTCGCACAACACCCCTCCCACTTTTGCCGTCTTTGACTGTGGTAATTCTCCCACTCTTAGGGCCCCGTGAAATGCCATGGCAAATGCTGCGGAAAAAAGCTCAGTGATGTGCGGTGAGGTCAGAGGCTAGTGAGGAACTGGCTATGATACGCCAGAAAAACACACACACATACATACACACATATATACACTCTCTCAGTCGCACACACTCACTCTCACACTCACTAACAGGCGCACAGAAACACTCACAGACACACGTTCACACTTACAGGCACTCTGAAACAGACATACATACAGAAACATTTATTTCACTGTGTCTGGGTCAAAAATACAAAAGAAAAAGACATTTGAAGCCACTACTGCGACCCATATGCAGTGAAACAAAACATAATTTATGTAAGAACTTACCTGATAAATTCATTTCTTTCATATTAGCAAGAGTCCATGAGCAAGTGACGTATGGGATATACATTCCTACCAGGAGGGGCAAAGTTTCCCAAACCTCAAAATGCCTATAAATACAGCCCTCACCACACCCACAAATCAGTTTAACGAATAGCCAAGAAGTGGGGTGATAAAAAAAAGTGCGAAAGCATATAAAATAAGGAATTGGAATAGTTGTGCTTTATACAAAAAAATCATAACCACCAAAAAGGGTGGGCCTCATGGACTCTTGCTAATATGAAAGAAATGAATTTATCAGGTAAGTTCTTACATAAATTATGTTTTCTTTCATGTAATTAGCAAGAGTCCATGAGCTACTGACATATGGGATAATGACTACCCAAGATGTGGATCTTTCCACGCAAGAGTCACTAGAGAGGGAGGGATAAAATAAAGACAGCCAATTCCTGCTGAAAATAATCCACACCCAAAATAAAGTTTAATGAAAACATAAGCAGAAGATTCAAACTGAAACTGCTGCCTGAAGTACTTTTCTACCAAAAACTGCTTCAGAAGAAGAAAACACATCAAAATGGTAGAATTTAGTAAAAGTATGCAAAGAGGACCAAGTTGCTGCTTTGCAAATCTGATCAACCGAAGCCTCATTCCTAAACGCTCAGGAAGTAGAAACTGACCTAGTAGAATGAGCTGTAATCCTTTGAGGCGGAGTTTTACCCGACTCGACATAAGCATGGTGAATTAAGGATTTCAACCAAGATGCCAAAGAAATGGCAGAAGCTTTCTGACCTTTTCTAGAACCGGAAAAGATGACAAATAGACTAGAAGTCTTTCGGAAAGACTTAGTAGCCTCAACATAATATTTCAAAGCTCTAACAACATCCAAAGAATGCAACAATTTCTCCTTAGAATTCTTAGGATTAGGACATAATGAAGGAACCACAATTTCTCTACTAATGTTGTTGGAATTCACAACCTTAGGTAAAAATTCAAAAGAAGTTCGCAACACCGCCTTATCCTGATGAAAAATCAGAAAAGGAGACTCACAAGAAAGAGCAGATAATTCAGAGACTCTTCTGGCAGAAGAGATGGCCAAAAGGAACAAAACTTTCCAAGAAAGTAATTTAATGTCCAATGAATGCATGGGTTCAAAAGGAGGAGCTTGAAGAGCCCTCAGAACCAAATTCAAACTCCAAGGAGGAGAAATAGACTTAATGACAGGCTTTATACGAACCAAAGCTTGTACAAAACAATGAATATCAGGAAGATTAGCAATCTTTTTGTGAAAAAGAACAGAAAGAGCAGAGATTTGTCCTTTCAAGGAACTGGCGGACAAACCTTTATCTAAACCATCCTGAAGAAACTGTAAAATTCTCGGAATTCTAAAAGAATGCCAGGAAAAATGATGAGAAAGACACCAAGAAATATAAGTCTTCCAGACTCTATAATATATTTCTCTAGATACAGATTTACGAGCCTGTAACATAGTATTAATCACAGAGTCAGAGAAACCTCTTTGACCAAGGATCAAGCGTTCAATCTCCATACCTTTAAATTTAAGGATTTGAGATCCTGATGGAAGAAAGGACCTTGCGACAGAAGGTCTAGTCTTAACGGAAGAGTCCACGGCTGGCAAGAGGCCATCCGGACAAGATCCGCATACCAAAACCTGTGAGGCCATGCTGGAGCTACCAGCAGAACAAATGAGCATTCCTTCAGAATCTTGGAGATTACTCTTGGAAGAAGAACTAGAGGCGGAAAGATATAGGCAGCATGATACTTCCAAGGAAGTGATAATGCATCCACTGCCTCCGCCTGAGGATCCCGGGATCTGGACAGATACCTGGGAAGTTTCTTGTTTAGATGAGAAGCCATCAGATCTATTTCTGGGAGTTCCCACATTTGAACAATCTGAAGAAATACCTCTGGGTGAAGAGACCACTCGCCCGGATGCAACGTTTGGCGACTGAGATAATCCGCTTCCCAATTGTCTATACCTGGGATATGAACCGCAGAGATTAGACAGGAGCTGGATTCTGCCCAAACCAGAATTCGAGATACTTCTTTCATAGCCAGAGGACTGTGAGTCCCTCCTTGATGATTGATGTATGCCACAGTTGTGACATTGTCTGTCTGAAAACAAATGAACGACTCTCTCTTCAGAAGAGGCCAAGACTGAAGAGCTCTGAAAATTGCACGGAGTTCCAAAATATTGATCGGTAATCTCACCTCCTGAGATTCCCAAACCCCTTGTGCCGTCAGAGACCCCCACACAGCTCCCCAACCTGTAAGACTTGCATCTGTTGAGATTATAGTCCAGGTCGGAAGAACAAAAGAAGCCACCTGAATTAAACGATGGTGATCTGTCCACCACGTCAGAGAATGTCGGACAATCGGTTTTAAAGATATTAATTGAGATATCTTTGTGTAATCCCTGCACCATTGGTTCAGCATACAGAGCTGAAGAGGTCGCATGTGAAAATGAGCAAAGGGGATCGCGTCCGATGCAGCAGTCATAAGACCTAGAATTTCCATGCATAAGGCTACCGAAGGGAATGATTGTGACTGAAGGTTTCGACAAGCTGAAATCAATTTTAGACGTCTTTTGTCTGTCAAAGATAGAGTCATGGACACTGAATCTATCTGGAAACCTAAAAAGGTTACCCTTGTCTGAGGAATCAATGAACTTTTTAGTGAATTGATCCTCCAACCATGATCTCGAAGAAACAACACAAGTCGATTCGTATGAGATTCTGCTAAATGTGAAGACTGAGCAAGTACCAAGATATCGTCCAAATAAGGAAATACCACAATACCCTGTTCTCTGATTACAGACAGAAGGGCACCGAGAACCTTTGTAAAAATTCTTGGAGCTGTAGCTAGGCCAAACGGCAGAGCCACAAACTGGTAATGCTTGTCCAGGAAAGAGAATCTCAGGAACTGATAGTGAGCTGGATGAATCGGAATATGCAGATATGCATCCTGTAAATCTATTGTAGACATATAATGCCCTTGCTGAACAAAAGGCAAGATAGTCCTTACAGTTACCATTTTGAATGTTGGTATCCTTACATAACGATTCAATATTTTTAGATCCAGAACTGGTCTTAAGGAATTCTCCTTCTTGGGTACAATGAAGAGATTCGAATAAAACCCCAGCCCCTGTTCCAAAACTGGAACTGGCATAATTACTCCAGCCAACTCTAGATCTGAAACACATTTCAGAAATGCTTGAGCTTTCACTGGGTTTACTGGGACACGGGAAAGAAAAAATCTCTTTGCAGGAGGTCTTATCTTGAAACCAATTCTGTACCCTTCTGAAACAATGTTCTGAATCCAAAGATTGTGAACAGAATTGATCCAAATTTCTTTGAAAAAACTTAATCTGCCCCCTACCAGCTGAGCTGGAATGAGGGCCGCACCTTCATGTGGACTTAGAAGCTGGCTTTGCTTTTCTAGAAGGCTTGGATTTATTCCAGACTGGAGATGGTTTCCAAACTGAAACTGCTCCTGAGGATGAAGGATCAGGCTTTTGTTCTTTGTTGAAACGAAAGGAACAAAAATGATTATTAGCCCTGTTTTTACCTTTAGATTTTTTATCCTGTGGTAAAAAAGTTCCTTTCCCACCAGTAACAGTTGAGATAATAGAATCCAACTGAGAACCAAATAATTTATTACCCTGGAAAGAAAGGGAAAGTAGAGTCGATTTAGAAGACATATCAGCATTCCAAGTTTTAAGCCATAAAGCTCTACTAGCTAAAATAGCTAGAGACATAAACCTGACATCAACTCTGATAATATCAAAAATGGCATCACAGATAAAATTATTAGCATGTTGAAGAAGAATAATAATATTATGAGAATCATGATCTGTTACTTGTTGCGCTAAAGTTTCCAACCAAAAAGTTGAAGCTGCAGCAACATCAGCCAATGATATAGCAGGTCTAAGAAGATTACCTGAACACAGATAAGCTTTTCTTAGAAAGGATTCAATTTTCCTATCTAAAGGATCCTTAAAGGAAGTACCATCTGCCGTAGGAATAGTAGTACGTTTAGCAAGGGTAGAAATAGCCCCATCAACTTTAGGGATTTTGTCCCAAAACTCTAATCTGTCGGACGGTACAGGATATAATTGCTTAAAACGTTTAGAAGGAGTAAATGAATTACCCAAATTATTCCATTCTCTGGAAATTACTTCAGAAATAGCACCAGGAACAGGAAAAACTTCTGGAATAACCACAGGAGATCTAAAGACCTTGTCTAAACGTTTAGATTTAGTATCAAGAGGACCAGAATCCTCAATTTCTAATGCAATTAGGACTTCTTTAAGTAAAGAACGGATAAATTCCATTTTAAATAAATATGACGATTTATCAGCATCAACCTCTGAGACAGAATCCTCTGTATAAGAAGAATCATTAGAATCAGAATGATGATGTTCATTTAAAAATTCATCTGTATAAAGAGAAGTTTTAAAAGACTTTTTATGTTTACCAGAAGGAGGAATAACAGACATAGCCTTCTTAATGGATTCAGAAACAAAATCTCTTATGTTATCAGGAACACTCTGAACATTAGATGTTGATGGAACTGCAACAGGTAATGGTACTTTACTAAAGGAAATATTTTCTGCATTAACAAGTTTGTCATGACATTTAATACAAACAACAGCTGGAGGAACAACTACCAAAAGTTTACAGCAGATACACTTAGCTTTGGTAGTTCCAGCACCAGGCAGCGATTTTCCAGTAGTATCTTCTGACTCAGTTGCAACGTGGGACATCTTGCAATATGTAATAGAAAAAACAACATATAAAGCAAAATTGATCAAATTCCTTAAATGACAGTTTCAGGAATGGGAAAAAATGCCAGTGAACAAGCTTCTAGCAACCAGAAGCAACAAAAAATGAGACTAAATAAAGTGGAGACAAAATTGACGCCCACATTATTTGGCGCCTAAATGCTATTAGCGCCAAAAATGACGCCACATCCGGAACGCCGACATTTTTGGCGTGAAAAAACGTCAAAAATGACGCAACTTCCGGCGACACTTATGACGCCGGAAATAGAAAAAAATTTTCGCGCCAAGAAAGTCAGCGCCAAGAATGACGCAATAAAATGAAGCATTTTCAGCCCCCGCGAGCCTAACAGCCCACAGGGAAAAAGTCAAATTTTTAAGGTAAGATAAAAATGATATATTCAAATGCATTATCCCAAATATGAAACTGACTGTCTGAAATAAGGAAATGTTGAATATCCTGAGTCAAGGCAAATAAATGTTTGAATACATATATTTAGAACTTTATAAAAAAGTGCCCAACCATAGCTTTAGAGTGTCACAGAAAATAAGACTTACTTACCCCAGGACACTCATCTACATGTTGTAGAAAGCCAAACCAGTACTGAAACGAAAATCAGCAGAGGTAATGGTATAAATATAAGAGTATATCGTCGATCTGAAAAGGGAGGTAAGAGATGAATCTCTACGACCGATAACAGAGAACCTATAAAATAGACCCCGTAGAAGGAGATCATTGAATTCAAATAGGCAATACTCTCCTCACATCCCTCTGACATTCACTGCACGCTGAGAGGAAAACCGGGCTCCAACCTGCTGCGGAGCGCATATCAACGTAGAATCTAGCACAAACTTACTTCACCACCTCCATAGGAGGCAAAGTTTGTAAAACTGATTTGTGGGTGTGGTGAGGGGTGTATTTATAGGCATTTTGAGGTTTGGGAAACTTTGCCCCTCCTGGTAGGAATGTATATCCCATACGTCACTAGCTCATGGACTCTTGCTAATTACATGAAAGAAAGGTCCTTTTTTAAAAGATATCAGAAGCTGGAAATTCTTTTAACATTTATCATTACTGTTTAGCCAACCCATTTTTTTTCCTTAGGAGTTTAAAGGGATATGCAACCCAATTTTTTTTCTTTAATGATTTAGATGGAGCAGTTTAGTAACTTTTTAATTTACTCATATTATCAATGTTTCTTCGTTCTCTTGGCATCTTTATTTTTAAAAAAGCAAGAATGTAAGCTTAGGAGTCGGACCATTTTTGGTTGAGCACCCTGGGTAGTGCTTGCTGATTGGTGGCTACATTTAGACACCAATCAGCAAGCGCTACACAGGTGCTGAACCAAAAATTGGCTGGCTCCTAAGCTTACATTCCTGCTTTTCAAATAAAGATACCAAGAGAATGAAGAAAATAATAGGAGTAAATAAGAAAGTTGCTTAAAATTGCATGCTCTATCTGAATCATGAAAGAAAAAAATATGTGGGTTTCATATCCCTTTAAATCAGTCCTCAAAACAAACTCGGCTAGCTTCTTTCAGAAAACCCAGTTAGTGTTTTGTCCAACAGGAGGATCATGTGGTCTTAAATATTTATTCAGTTATGCTTCATAATGAACTCTCACTTTTTTAATTTGACTTTTTTATTGGGACAGTCAGTCATCAGGCTTGTGGGCTACAGATCTAGGAACTGTTCTACCCTTTAATGCAGAGGCAGACTATGGGAAAGGGACAAAAAAGTATCTGCAGGTTGCTTCACCTTGGATGAGAGACTTAGGAATCGCTAAAACTTCACGAAAAACACTGCTCCTCCAACTGTGAAAACTAAAAGGACAGCCTCACATTTCCCACCTCCTAAACTACCTGCACTAAATATCTAATGCAAAAAAAATCATGAAGAAAAATTACTTGTGCAGGGGTGGGCCAAGGGTACTTTCCGCCTGGGTGCAGAAATATTTTCTGCCACTTTCCCCGCACAATGGATAGAACACGGACAATGCTTCTTGTAATTATAGGCATACACACACAGATACATACACAGACATATACACACACAGATATATAAACTTAGATGCACACAAATACACACAGATACTGTACATACACAGACATGTAGCCATACAGATACATGCACACAAACATACAGATACAGGCACCCATAAACACACACATGCACACAACACACATACAGAGACACACAGATACAGAAACCCATTAGCACACATTTATAACCATACATACACAAGTACATATACACACATAGAGGCCCATTTATCAAGCTCCAAATGGAGCTTGAGGGCCCGTGTTTCTGGTGAGCCTGTAGGTTCGCCAGAAACAGCAGTTATGAAGCAGCGGTCTAAAGACCGCTGCTCCATAACCCTGTCCGCCTGCTCTGATGAGGCGGACAGAGATCGCCACAATTCAACTCGATCGAGTACAATCGGGTTGATTGACACCCCCCTGCTTGCGGCTGATTGGCCGCGAGTCTGCAGGGGGCGGCGTTGCACCAGCAGCTCTTGTGAACAGCTGGTGCAATGCTGCATACGGAGAGCGTATTGTTCTCCACATTCAGCGAAGTCTGTCGGACCTGATCCGCACTGTCAGATCAGGTCTGACAGACCTTTGATAAATAGGCCTCATAAAGTCATATAAACATACATACTCAGACGCACAGACACACACATACACCCATAGACACACATACATGTGCATTCATGCACACACAAATACACATAAACACCAACAAATATAGGAACACAGACAATAATCAAGCAGCTGTCAGACTATTAATAGGTTTATCTGCTTGTATATTATAAGAACAGGAGTGTTTTATAGCAGATAAATATTATCAGCTTGACTCCTTCAGTTGCATGGTGAGGTGTTCAGACCTTTTTTCAATGTTTTTACTATGTTTTTCAGACTTTTTTTTAGAATGGTTGTGATTTCTTTTACAATTTTCACAATGTGTTTAAGAAATATACCGCTAGATTTAGAGTTCTGCGGCCAAAGGGGTGCATTAGCTACGCATGCTTTTTTTCTCCCGCACCTTTAAAATACCGCTGGTATTTAGAGTTCACAGAAGGGCTGCGTTAGGCTCCAAAAAGGGAGCGTAGAGCATAATTTACCGCCACTGCAACTCTCAATACAAGCGGTGCTTACGGACGCGGCCAGCTTAAAAAACGTGCTCGTGCACGATTCCCCCATAGGAAACAATGGGGCCGTTTGAGCTGAAAAAAAACCTAACACCTGCAAAAAAGCAGCGTTCAGCTCCTAACGCAGCCCCATTGTTTCCTATGGGGAAACACTTCCTATGTCTGCACCTAACACTCTAACATGTACCCACGAGTCTAAACACCCCTAACCTTACACTTATTAACCCCTAATCTGCCGCCCCCGCTATCGCTGACCGCTGCATATTTTTTTTAACCCCTAATCTGCCGCTCCGTACACCGCCGCCACCTACGTTATCCCTATGTACCCCTAATCTGCTGCCCCTAACACTGCCAATCCCTATAATATATTTATTAACCCCTAATCTGCTGCCCCCAATGTCGCCGCCACCTACCTACAATTATTAACCCCTAATCTGCCGCCCCCAACGTTGCCGCCACCTACCTACACTTATTAACCCCTAATCTGCCGACCGGACCTCACCGCTACTATAATAAAGTTATTAACCCCTAATCCGCCTCACTAACCCTATAATAAATAGTATTAACCCCTAATCTGCCCTCCCTAACATCACCGACACCTAACTTCAAGTATTAACCCCTAATATGCCGACCGGACCGCACCGCTACTCTATTAAATTTATTAACCCCTAAAGCTAAGTCTAACCCTAACACTAACACCCCCCTAAGTTAAATATAATTTTTATCTAACAAAATAAATTAACTCTTATTAAATAAATTAATCCTAATTAAAGCTAAATACTTACCTGTAAAATAAACCCTAATTTAGCTACAATATAAATTATAATTATATTATAGCTATTTTAGGATTAATATTTATTTTACAGGTAACTTTGTATTTATTTTAACCAGGTACAATAGCTATTAAATAGTTAATAACTATTTAATAGCTACCTAGTTAAAACAATTACAAAATTACCTGTAAAATAAATCCTAACCTAAGTTACAATTAAACCTAACACTACACTATCAATAAATCAATGAAATAAAATACCTACAATTATCTACAATTAAACCTAACACTACACTATCAATAAATTAATTAAATACAATACCTACAAATAAATACAATTAAATAAACTAACTAAAGAACAAAAAATAAAAAAAGAACTAAGTTACAAAAAATAAAAAAATAATTTACAAACATTAGAAAAAGATTACAACAATTTTAAGCTAATTACACCTACTTTAAGCCCCCTAATAAAATAACAAAGCCCCCCAAAATAAAAAAATGCCCTACCCTATTCTAAAATACAAATAGAAAAGCTCTTTTACCTTGCCCCAAAGAATTCAGCTCTTTTGCCTGTAAAAAAAAAATACAATACCCCCCAACATTACAACCCACCACCCACATACCCCTAAATCTAACCCAAACCCCCCTTAAATAAACCTAACACTAAGCCCCTGAAGATCTCCCTACCTTATCTTCATCACGCCGGGTATCACCGATCCGTCCAGAGGAGCCTCCGAAATCTTCATCCAAGCCCAAGCGGGGGCTGAAGAAGTCCATCATCGGGCTGAAGAGGTCCATCATCGGGCTGAAGAGGTCCATCATCGGGCTAAAGTCTTGATCCAAGCGGGCGCTGAAGAGGTCCATCATCGGGCTGAAGTCTTGATCCAAGCGGGCGCTGAAGAGGTCCATTATCGGGCTGAAGTCTTCTATCAAGCGGCATCTTCAATCTTCTTTCTTCTGGATCCATCTTCATCCCGCCGACGCGGAACATCCATCCTGGCCGATGACTTCCCGACGAATGACGGTTCCTTTAAGGGACGTCATCCAAGATGGCGTCCCTCGAATTCCGATTGGCTGATAGGATTCTATCAGCCAATTTGAATTAAGGTAGGACAATTCTGATTGGCTGATGGAATCAGCCAATCAGATTGAGCTCGCATTCTATTGGCTGTTCCGATCAGCCAATAGAATGCGAGCTCAATCTGATTGGCTGATTGGATGACGTCCCTTAAAGGAACCGTCAATCGTCGGGAAGTCGTCGGCCAAGATGAATGTTCCGCGTCTGCGGGATGAAGATGGATCCGGAAGAAAGAAGATTGAAGATGCCGCTTGATAGAAGACTTCAGCCCGATGATGGACCTCTTCAGCGCCCGCTTGGATCAAGACTTCAGCCCGATGATGGACCTCTTCAGCGCCCGCTTGGATCAAGACTTCAGCCCAATGATGGACCTCTTCAGCCCGAAGATGGACTTCTTTAGCCCCCGCTTGGGCTTGGATGAAGACTTCGGAGGCTCCTCTGGACGGATCGGTGATACCCGGCGTGGTGAAGATAAGGTAGGGAGATCTTCAGGGGCTTAGTGTTAGGTTTATTTAAGGGGCTTAGTGTTAGGTTTATTTAAGGGGGGTTTGGGTTAGATTAGGGGTATGTGGGTGGTGGGTTGTAATGTTGGGGGGGTATTGTATGTTTTTTTTTACAGGCAAAAGAGCTGAATTCTTTGGGGCATGCCCTGCAAAAGGCCCTTTTAAGGGCTGGTAAGGTAAAAGAGCTTTTCTATTTGTATTTTAGAATAGGGTAGGGCATTTTTTTATTTTGGGGGGCTTTGTTATTTTATTAGGGGGCTTAGAGTAGGTGTAATTAGCTTAAAATTGTTGTAATCTTTTTCTAATGTTTGTAAATATTTTTTTTATTTTTTGTAACTTAGTTCTTTTTTTATTTTTTGTACTTTGGTTCGTTTATTTAATTGTATTTATTTGTAGGTATTTGTATGTAATTAATTTATTGATAGTGTAGTGTTAGGTTTAATTGTAGATAATTGTAGGTATTTTATTTCATTAATTTATTGATAGTGTAGTGTTAGGTTTAATTGTAACTTAGGTTAGGATTTATTTGACAGGTAATTTTGTAATTATTTTAACTAGGTAGCTATTAAATAGTTATTAACTATTTAATAGCTATTGTACCTGGTTAAAATAAATACAAAGTTACCTGTAAAATAAATATTAATCCTAAAATAGCTATAATATAATTATAATTTATATTGTAGCTATATTAGGGTTTATTTTACAGGTAAGTATTTAGCTTTAATTAGGATTAATTTATTTAATAAGAGTTAATTTATTTAGTTAGATAAAAATTATATTTAACTTAGGGGGGTGTTAGTGTTAGGGTTAGTCTTAGCTTTAGGGGTTAATAAATTTATTAGAGTAGCGGTGAGGTCCGGTCGGCAGATTAGGGGTTAATACTTGAAGTTAGGTGTCAGCGATGTTAGGGAGGGCAGATTAGGGGTTAATACTATTTATTATAGGGTTATTGAGGCGGGAGTGAGGCGGATTAGGGGTTAGTAACTTTATTATAGTAGCGGTGAGGTCCGGTCGGCAGATTAGGGGTTAATAATTGTAGGTAGGTGGCGGCGACATTGGGGGGGCAGATTAGGGGTTAATAAATATAGTATAGGGGTCGGCGATGTTAGGGGCAGCAGATTAGGGGTACATAGGGATAACGTAGGTTGCGGTGGTGTGCGGTCGGCAGATTAGGGGTTAAAAAAATTTAATAGAGTGGCAGCGATGTGGGGGGGCCTCGGTTTAGGGGTTCATAGGTAGTTTATGGGTGTTAGTGTACTTTAGAGCACAGTAGTTAAGAGCTTTATGAACCGGCGTTAGCCCAGAAAGCTCTTAACTCCTGGCTTTTTGCTGCGGCTGGAGTTTTGCCGTTAGATTTCTAACGCTCACTTCAGCCACGACTCTAAATACCAGCGTTAGAAAGATCCCATTGAAAAGATAGGATACGCAAATGGCATAGGGGGATCTGCGGTATGGAAAAGTCGTGGCTGCAAAGTGAGCGTTAGACCCTTTCATGACTGACTCTAAATACCAGCGGGCGGCCGAAACCAGCGTTAGGACCCCCTAACGCTGGTTTTGACGGCTAACGCAGAACTCTAAATCTAGGGGATAATTTTTTACATATGACATTTCTTTGCTTAATTTTTATTAAAAAGTTTTTTTATTGACTACTATTTTCACTGCAGGCAGGAATCCCTCCTGGCAATGACATAGTTGAAAAAAAAAAAGGCTTTTTAGCTTTTAAAAAATAGGCTGATCGAAACGGCAGTGTAAGGGGATAGTGTTGCCTGGCATTATGACCTCCTACCTCATAGGTAATCAACACAAAGAGAGGAAATATCTTTGAAATGAACTTGTGGAAGCTGTAGTATTGTTTTTGAGATGATCAGCATAGCGCATACCTGGCAAGTGTGGGAGAAAATAGCAGTTACATCTGGAACATTCTATTTCCGGTGCCTGTCAGCAGCAGTGGGTATATGCAATGGCTGCTTGATTTTTAATTTAGGGAAATTGTAGCACTGTGTGCAGAATAAGGGGCTGCTTAAGATAATTGGTTTGCTGGCTGTGCCTTTCCCAGCCCTGATTCTTCCAGTGACTTATAGTGGCCAGTGGGGAAATTGCCACTGCACCCAGCCCAGTCAGCCCCCCAGGGAAAATAAATGCCGTCTACCATTGCACAGGGGATGTGTTCAGCAGCACACATGAACACTCTCTGTGTGAGTCCTTTCCTCCACTTCCAAACAGCAACTTCAAAACCTACACGCTGCTTCTCACACATCCGGATTGTCTTCTGTAACAGCCTCTGATACAGAAGACAAGCCGGACGTGTAAGAAGCAGCGTGTAGGTTTTGAAGCTACTGTTTGGAAGTGGAGGAGAGGACTCACACAGAGTGTGTTCTTGTGTGCTGCTCTGTTTTAGGAAGAGTATAGGGTGGTGCAATTGTGCATAATAGATTAGGCAGTGCCGAAAATGTAAAATAAATATTAAACACCTCACCATTGTAAGCCCTGCCTGATGCCGCACTGCCACTCACTGAGCCTGTGTTCAGAGCACCTGCTAGACTGTTGTTACTTTCAAAGGTCACACGTGAGGCAACTCCCTCCTTCACTTAGTTCCCGGCCGCCAATATCAGTCTTACTCACGTCCATGCCTCCCTAGCAGCACTGATTAAGAATTGTCTTAATCGTAGATAAATAAGAATTTATTTCAGCTTAGATAAATTGGCATAGGAGTTGGTTGTTTGCACAAATAATATATACAATTTCTGATATTTTAAATTGGAATTATATAGGATAAATTGTGGCTAAATAGCTGATTGTACTGTCTGGAGGTTAGTGGCTCAGATACTGGTCTCATTGTGGTATTTTAAATGCAACTCTGATTTGGGAGACTATTGTGAATAAGGCAACTTTTATGATCTTTGCATAGCATATTTTAATAATTCAAACTTGTATAATATTGATTCATATCTGGCATTTTACAAATATATTTCAATGTGTCTATAAATATTAACTAATAAAAAGAACTTAGGAATTTTATATTAATTTTATGGTTTTGTATATGCATTTTATTGGGGTTTAGTTTAAAGGATAATTATTAAATATATTCTATTATAACCCGGCCATATACTGACAAAACTGATCCCAGATCTGGAGATCATCACTCATGTCTTTATTAACCGTGATTCTTGCCTTTGGGGAAGTCACCCCTGGCAAGAGGCGCTCCATTCTTTTTAGAAAAATTATCCCCATAGCGATAACTCGCCACACGAAGTTTAGAAGACCCAAAAGGGTCTTCTGTAGCTCCTTTAACGTGCAGAAAACTGAAGAAGTAATTCTTCTAACCTCAGCGAGCATCTTCTGAACCTTTTCAGATGGGAGTCTGCATTCCTTGGCTACCGAGTCAATTTCTATCCCTAAGAATGTAAGACATGCACACGGGCCTTCAGTTTTTTCCTCTGCCAGGGGAACACCAAATTTATTCATCAAAATTTTTATGGTGTGCAGAAGCAGCTCACATTCCCTGGAACCCTGTCCACCTACCAATAAAAAATCATCCAGATAATGGGCGACTCGGTCCTCCCCCGCCACCTCGGCCACGGCCCAAGGCAAGAAGGAGCTGAAGGCCTCAAAGTAAGCGCAGGAAATGGAACACCCCAGGGGTAAACATAGTAGGATCCATTGAAAAAGCAACCCATTAAGTAAAAGGAAAAAGGGTGAATCAGCAGTAAGCGGAAGGCAGATTCCACGTCAAGTTTTGCCAGGAAGGCAGCCCATCCTGCCGATCGAACCACCCTTAGTGCGTCATCAAACGACTGATTTGTGCACCGTGCTCAATTCTGCTGGAATGGCATCATTCACCAACCTACCCTTATGGTAGGACAAGGAGAGGGTGGTGTGAGTGCTAACTAGTAAGGTGTAAGCTTAAATCCCTAAATAGTCTAATATAATCTCCAAATATAGACTTAAACAGGCAATGGAAAGTGGGAAGGAGTGGGATAAGCACTCTGGGAGGAGCAAACCTAAAATAGTGAAATGTTATAATATTATAAATTTATAACGATATTAATCAAGATGTTGAATATATGTGAGTGGAAAAAAGGTACCAATTGTGACGAAAAAATGTCAATTTTATATAAAATAAAATAAATAAATATCAACAAAGTATACAAATTAAACATAACATATGATAAAATATAATTCAGAAGACTCATATGAATCTAAGATGCCGGCATCAAAGAGATAGAATGTTAACCTATATGCAATTCATAACCTTTTAAAATAGCGGTTGCTAAGTTAAAAACAACAATACACAAAAAGACTTGATTTTGCTATAAATGTGCTGAGGCAGTCCAATCTTATGAGCATTTAATGAGAGTGAAAATTGAGTAATAAAACAGATCTGTGATGAATAACAAACCAGCAGCTTGTGTTTGTGTCCGTTAGAGACTATTAAGCGTGTGATCCGTGAATGATGACGTCACGTCATGTGACTAGTCGTACTGGTCCAATAGTATCCAAACAATTATAGTGTAGCTTTATATTTGAAAAATGTATATACCGGTATAGAAAAAAGGAGAAAACAAAATGTCAAAACTTTTCCGTAACAAAAGAGATACTTGTAAGTAACAGGTCGCTGTCCTCCAATCTCTCCCGTGGGAGAAAAGCAAATCAGCTGATTTCCAAAAAGCAACAATGTAGGTGAAATGGAAACAAGTGTCTGTTTGAACTCCAAGTAGATAGAAAATCCTTGTAAGGTGCTCTTTATTCAGCAGTCCTTTAGATAGATAGTAATGTTATAACTAAAACCAGAGGTAACTTGCAGGCATACAGGAATTATTCATATATCCAGCTCAGATATTGTATATGAGCCAGAAATGAACCTGTTATTTATGCCGCCGTGGAGCTAGGTGAGATAGAATGGAGCTCTGTGGATATTTACACTTATGAACGCCGCACACAGAAATTATTCATATATCTTACTCTGCTTGAATTGTAGAGCTCGAAATGAACCTGTAATGTGCAGGGTAGAAGAATAAGTGTGTTTCTCTTAGTAACTGTAAGCAAATCTACACGTTTCGGCAGAGTTACCTGCCTTTATCAAGATGCTTACAGGATGTGACAAGGAGCCTTATATAGGGAGAGAGTGTGGGTGTATCAATTAGGATATGGGCGTGTTAATAGTTAACCCTTTGTTGAACGGATTATAGATAAGATATTTAACTCATGTCTATATATAAATATAAATAGAATCATAAGTGATTATAATGTATAATATTTTTCAGTACATAAATTGTGGTTTATAAAAATGAACAATATAAACACTATATAGGAATGCACAATATATATAAAAGATTATTATAACTGTATAAACATACCCAATTGTGTATGTTTTGAATGGCTAAAAGATCAAGCAAAAAAATGTACATTCAATACTTGACTTATATTCTATTGGGTATAGTTTATATGTTTATATAAAAAATGGTTAAACTTTAGGTGATATTTACTATATAATGACATATATTCAACATCTTTGATTAGATGATACAAATAAAGGGAGTGCAATAATTTTGTAAAAATGATTGGAGTAATGATAGTTCTAGATCAACTAGAAGTGATCAGAGAGACATAATTGTTTATTATGTATTTACAGAGTATTATACTTAGTGATAAGATTGATTATACATATTAGATGTTATATATAGGGTGTTATATTTATATTTGCTGCCATATTTATATAATTGAGTTTAGATCGAATGAGCTATTTAATCCTAGTGGATATATTGTTTTGAATTTAAAAATTAACTCTGCTTCTTTTTTGAGAAGCATCTTTTCCATATTGCCACCTCTATGATTCATTTTTACTTTTTTTATACCCCAAAATTGAAAACAGTTTAGATCCCCCTGGTGGACTTCAGCAAAGTGTTTGTAGAGTATTGTTTTGGTATTTGCATGCTCTATGTTCAAAATGTGTTCTCGCATACGATCCCTTAATATTCTGCTGGTTTGGCCAATGTAAAATAAATCACAGGAACATTTAATACAATAAATTACATTAGAATCACTGCATTTAATAGTATCTTTTATATGAAAAGTGAATAGGTTGTCAGTAGATGTGATCTGTTTAATTTTATTACTATGTTTGCAGGATTTGCATTTAATGCAAGGAAAAAAAACAAATATTTTTTTTTTCTTAGATCTCTATCAATATAATTAGTATTAGTTCCTTTGAATTCACTAGGTGCCAAATAACTTTTTAGATTTTTTGTCTTTTTGAATACAAGGTCAGGATGTTTTTTAACTTTTGTACCTAGTATAGGATCTTTTTCAATATAGTGCCAGTGTTTGTTTAGAATGGCTCTAATCTCATTATGTTGAGCATTATACTCTGTGATAAATGGAACAAAAATGTGACTAGTGGAAGTAATATTTGTTTCATATGAATTTTTATTTTTATTTTTGTTAGTATTGTTTTTTAGTAAACTGGATCTATCAATTTCTCTAATCGATAACATGGTGTTTTTCATTTTTTTCTGACTGTAACCTTTCTCAGTAAATCTGTTTAATAATATATTTGATTTTAAATCATATGATTCTAAATCGGAACAGTTTTTTCTGATCCTGAGTAACTGACTTTTGGGAATATTTTCCTTCCACTTAATGAGGTGGCAACTTTTAATAGGATAAAATTATTCGAATCAATGGTTTTAAAATATGTTTTACTAAAACATATTTTAAAACCATTGATTCGAATAATTTTAATGAGATTAGAGCCATTCCAAACAAACACTGGCACTATATTGAAAAAGATCCTATACTAGGTACAAAAGTTAAAAAACATCCTGACCTTGTATTCAAAAAGGCAAAAAATCTAAAAAGTTATTTGGCACCTAGTGAATTCAAAGGAACTAATACTAATTATATTGATAGAGATCTAAGAAAAGAAAAAATATTTGTTGTTTTTTTTCCTTGCATTAAATGCAAATCCTGCAAACATAGTAATAAAATTAAACAGATCACATCTACTGACAACCTATTCACTTTTCATATAAAAGATACTATTAAATGCAGTGATTCTAATGTAATTTATTGTATTAAATGTTCCTGTGATTTATTTTACATTGGCCAAACCAGCAGAATATTAAGGGATCGTATGCGAGAACACATTTTGAACATAGAGCATGCAAATACCAAAACAATACTCTACAAACACTTTGCTGAAGTCCACCAGGGGGATCTAAACTGTTTTCAATTTTGGGGTATAAAAAAAGTAAAAATGAATCATAGAGGTAGCAATATGGAAAAGATGCTTCTCAAAAAAGAAGCAGAGTTAATTTTTAAATTCAAAACAATATATCCACTAGGATTAAATAGCTCATTCGATCTAAACTCAATTATATAAATATGGCAGCAAATATAAATATAACACCCTATATATAACATCTAATATGTATAATCAATCTTATCACTAAGTATAATACTCTGTAAATACATAATAAACAATTATGTCTCTCTGATCACTTCTAGTTGATCTAGAACTATCATTACTCCAATCATTTTTACAAAATTATTGCACTCCCTTTATTTGTATCATCTAATCAAAGATGTTGAATATATGTCATTATATAGTAAATATCACCTAAAGTTTAACCATTTTTTATATAAACATATAAACTATACCCAATAGAATATAAGTCAAGTATTGAATGTACATTTTTTTGCTTGATCTTTTAGCCATTCAAAACATACACAATTGGGTATGTTTATACAGTTATAATAATCTTTTATATATATTGTGCATTCCTATATAGTGTTTATATTGTTCATTTTTATAAACCACAATTTATGTACTGAAAAATATTATACATTATAATCACTTATGATTCTATTTATATTTATATATAGACATGAGTTAAATATCTTATCTATAACCCGTTCAACAAAGGGTTAACTATTAACATGCCCATATCCTAATTGATACACCCACACTCTCTCCCTATATAAGGCTCCTTGTCACATCCTGTAAGCATCTTGATAAAGGCAGGTAACTCTGCCGAAACGTGTAGATTTGCTTACAGTTACTAAGAGAAACACACTTATTCTTCCACCCTGCACATTACAGGTTCATTTCGAGCTCTACAATTCAAGCAGAGTAAGATATATGAATAATTCCTGTGTGCGGCGTTCATAAGTGTAAATATCCACAGAGCTCCATTCTATCTCACCTAGCTCCACGGCGGCATAAATAACAGGTTCATTTCTGGCTCATATACAATATCTAAGCTGGATATATGAATAATTCCTGTATGCCTGCAAGTTACCTCTGGTTTTAGTTATAACATTACTATCTATCTAAAGGACTGCTGAATAAAGAGCACCTTACAAGGAATTTCTATCTACTTGGAGTTCAAACAGACACTTGTTTCCATTTCACCTACATTGTTGCTTTTTGGAAATCAGCTGATTTGCTTTTCTCCCACGGGAGAGATTGGAGGACAGCGACCTGTTACTTGCAAGTATCTCTTTTGTTACGGAAAAGTTTTGAAATTTTATTTTCTCCTTTTTTCTATACCGGTATATACATTTTTCAAATATAAAGCTACACTATAATTGTTTGGATACTATTGGACCAGTACGACTAGTCACATGACGTGACGTCATCATTCACGGATCACACGCTTAATAGTCTCTAACGGACACAAACACAAGCTGCTGGTTTGTTATTCATCACAGATCTGTTTTATTACTCAATTTTCACTCTCATTAAGTGCTCATAAGATTGGACTGCCTCAGCACATTTATAGCAAAATCAAGTCTTTTTGTGTATTGTTGTTTTTAACTTAGCAACCGCTTTTTTAAAAGGTTATGAATTGCATATAGGTTAACATTCTATCTCTTTGATGCCGGCATCTTAGATTCATATGAGTCTTCTGAATTATATTTTATCATATGTTATGTTTAATTTGTATACTTTGTTGATATTTATTTATTTTATTTTATATTAAATTGACATTTTTTCATCACTATTGGTACCTTTTTTCCACTCACATATATTCAACATCTTGATTAATATCGTTATAAATTTATAATATTATAACATTTCACTATTTTAGGTTTGCTCCTCCGCAGAAGGCCCAGGTAAGCCCCCCGGCGCTCCCACTATGCCCACCACTGATCGCAGGGAATGAAATAGGCCATGGGGAACCGGGAAAAATATGGGAGGGACCGGGGACCGCATCACCCCCAAACTGGGAAGGCCGTAGGGCCCAGTGACTCAGACGCCACATCTGAGGGGCCTAAATTGTCTCCCCACCCTCCGGATAAATGGCCTCCAACAGGGCCTGATCCGAAATTTTGGGTACAGTCATGGAGCTACCCCCCTCACTAAGCCCAACCTGGGAAGGGACATGTGATGGGGTAAGTAAAGGGATACGACCCACCGTCTCAGGAGAAGGTGCGATCCATTCCTCAGCTTCAGCATCACTTTCCTCCACGACTTCTCTTTCTGTAGGTTCCTCTTGGGCCTCCATGAATCGTTTTGGAGGTACCTCAACTCTCTTCATGTTAAACTTTGAAGAAACAAGCAGAAAGAGGATTTGGACTTCCTGCACATGTCTTAAAAAGTAAACCAAAACCCCTCCTCTCTAACTGCAACATTGTTTCACACACACAAACCAGAACACTTCCACTCCTCCGTCTTGGTCTTAACCCTTATGTGCATTCCAGGCAATTTGCCTTACATTTCCTGTGTGTAATATAGAGGCGGGATGATTTATATGTAATTGTGGAATGTCCATGTGCAATATAGAGGTGTGATGCACAATATGTAACTGTGTTATCTCAGTGTACAATATAGAGGAGTGATGAACAATATGTAACTGAGTGATGTCAGTGTACTATATAGAAGAGTGATTAACTATACAGTGTACTATATAGAAGAGTGATTAACTGTGTGATGTCAGTGTGCAATATAAAGGAGTTATTAACTATATGTAACTATGTGATGTCAGTGTGCAATATAGAGAAGTGAGTAACAATATGTAACTGTGTGATGTCAGTGTGCAATATACAGGAGTGATGAATAATATGTAACTGTGTGATGTCAGTGTACAATATAGAGGAGTGAGGAACAATATGTAACTGCGTGATGTGAGTGTGCAATATAAAGGAGTGATGAACAATATGTAACTGTGTGATGTCAGAGTTCAATATAGAGGACTGAGGAACAATAAGTAAGTAACTGATGTGTGTGTGCATTATAGAGGAGTGATGAACAATATGTAATTGTGTGATATCAGTGTGCAATATAGGGGAGTGATGAACTATAAGGAACTGTGTGAAATCAGTGTGCAATACAGAGGAGTGTTGAATATATGTAACTGTGTGATGTCAGTATGCAGTATAGAGGAGTGAGGAACAATTTGCAATTTTGTGATGTCAGTGTGCAATATAGAGGAGTGATGAAATATATGTAAATGTGTGATGTCAGTGTGCAATATAGAGGAGTTATAAACAATATGTAATTATGTGTTGTCAGTGTGCATAAGGGATTAAATGCCATATCCTCCTCTGTGGGAAACATTATTAATAACTATTTAAATAATAACGTTTAATGTAAACTGTAACCTTATTTCTAACGTAGAAATAAAAACACAACAACTTCTTGGTTATAAAACGCGTAGGTCACGTTTATTGTGGCAACACAAGGAACCAAACGAACAGCACAAATAAACATGGACCAGGGGGCGGCAATCAGATACTAGCTAATGCGTAGTAATCCATGCTAACAAGATGGGCAGTACCAGGGATGCAGGAGAGGAAGCAGAGTGTAGCTCGATAGTGGAATGGCTTAGGGAGTTCTTGGCTTCAAAAATCACATGGGCAGGGAACACCCCAGATGTGTGTCTGAGGACTTCACCCCTGGCCGGAAATAGCCATCACTCTACCTCAATCACATCCTGCCCCCAGACACTGTCCACCCACCACAAGATCGCCCACATATTCAGGGCAACTCTCGCTGCCATCCAAACTCACAGTAATAGGAGTAGGGACTATCTTAAATCCTCAATAAACAGGTCCACGCCATGGTCAGAAAGATGCACCCCGTTGCCTCGGTAGAGGCTCCGGTCAGCTGCCGTAATTTTCCTGTGCTGTACAACAAAGCCCCTAAGCTCGAACATTCATTTTCTCACATCCCTGTTCAGCTTTTTCCAGACTTGGAAAGCAGCCCTGTGGTTGGCCATATGCCGTCACGTCAATCTGGGGATAATATTGGACCATCCCATTCTCACACCAGGCATCCATGCTTTGAACGTTCACAGGTCAGACTGGATCCCCACACTAAAATCCCATCCGGGAATTGAACCAAGATCATTACCTTCCAAATGGAGGATCAAGATGTGGGGTTTTTCCCAACGTCTCATGGCATCCTGCAGCAATCCAGGCAAACCTGCCCAGCAAATGCCTCTCCTCCCTAGCCACATAATCACCACCCTAGATGAAGAAAAGCCCAGCTGCTGTCCTCCAGGTCGTGTTGACGCTCGAATGGCTGCCCAGTGCACAAACGAGTGCCCCACTATCCAGATACGAAGCGGACCTCTGCTAGACCCTGCAAAAGAAAAAAGTGTTAACTTCACACCAATAAACAGTAAAACAGCACAACATAAACACACCGCATTAACTTATCAGTGGGATAAAAGGGGTCTCACATATAACTGATACCTTTTAGATTTCCATCTCCCCAGTGCCTTTATACGGTCAGCTGACCAGCCTAAAGTCACCGCTGTTGTAGCAGCCCCAACCCTAAATGAATGAGGGGCTATCATATTAGGGTTTAACCCTGCCTTTTCAGCAGCCCATCCTAGGACCCTACGGAATTGAAATCTCGTGAGAGGAGTACCGTTTTGATGGATTAGAAACCTATGAGAACCCACAGGACGCACGTCCGAGAAGGCCTTCAACAAAGAATAGGGGCAACTGGACGATCCCTTATTTGTAGGGAGCGACAACCATGCACCCCTACTTTCCTCATCCACTTTGGATCTGGGTATGAATAACAATACCCCATGTTTGGCGAATCTCACCTTTTCATACAATACCCCTCCACCTTTTGCCATCTTTTACTGAAGTACTAATTCTCCCACTCTAAGGGCCCTGTGAAATGCCATGGCAAACGCTGCGGAAAAAAACTGCACCTCATAGCCTGGGGAACAAACATCAGGTAGAACCTGGAGTAAAAAGAGTAACCTGTCCGCGGTTATGGGTTCCTGAACGTCCGGTCGTCATACCTCCGACCTCCCCCAGCCCTGTAGAATTTGGTGAACCAAAAACGTCTTGGAAGAGTACTTCAGGGTAAACAACTTACAGAAGAAGGATACCGCTGCTGATCTCGCTGTTACCCCCCTTTTTTTACCTGTCGACCTCTAAGCTCCACTAGCAATCGCAACAACCACTCTTGGTCACCTGCGCAGTATGAAAATCCCGAACCTCACCGAAGAAAACCCATTCTTCCCAATACCTCACGTATGATTTCCAAGTGGAAGGTGCCAGGGAAGCCTTCAGTAGTGGTATCAGTGATTGCCATCCAGTGCCACCTGCCAAAGGAAAGAACAGGGAACACCATGAGTTGCTGCATTAGGCGCAACCTTCCTAAAAGTATCCCATTGAAAACTGCAAAGCGCATTAGCTATGATATTAAAAAGCCCAGGGACATGCCTCGCCTGAAACTCAATGTTCAGCCTAAGGCACCCCAAGACCAGAATCCAAAGTTATCTTACCACTGCTGGGGATGATGAGGAGAGTCTATTGATGGCAAAGACCACACTCTTTCAACATGCAATGTTGATGCTATCCTCTGTCAGCATCTTCTGAACTTTATCAGTCGGGAGTCTGCATTCCTCTGCCACTGAGTCAATTTCTATCCATAAAAATGTAAGGCATGTACCTTCAGTTTTATCTTCTGCCAGGGGAACACCAAATTTATTTATCAGAATTCTCATGGTGTGCAGGAGCAGCTCACATTCCCTGGAACCCTGTCTCCTTATCAATAAAAAGTTATCTAAATAATGAGCAACTCGGTCCTACCCTGCCACCTTGTCCACAGCCCAATGCAAGAAGGTGCTGAAGGCCTGAAAGTAAGCGCAAGAGATCGAACACCCCATGGGGAGACAACGATCAACATAGTAGGATCCGTTGAAAAAACAACCCATTAAGTAAAAAGAAGTTGGGTGAATAGGCAATAAACGGAATGCTGATTCCACATCCAACATTGCCAGCAAGGCGCCTCGTCCTGCCTTCTGATATGGCATCATTCACCGACTTACCATTGGGGTAGGAAAGGCGTTGAATCATCCTAAATTTCCCTGGGTCTTTCTTTGGTACAACCCCCAATGGTGAAATAACCAACCCCGGTATTGGCTTTTCCTTAAAGGGACCTGCCATACGACCCAGTAAAACTTCCTTACCCAACCTCTCTTTTAATGCATCAGGGAACTGGTATGCAAATTTCAAATTTCTGCGTGTTGCGGATCCCTTAACCTTACCCTGAACAGGAATGATGAAGCCCTCCTGAAGGCCATCCTTCAGCAAGGCCGCTGTATCCCTATCAGGGTACAAAGCGAGCCATGGCCTAATTGCGGCCACCCTCAGCGGAGTGGTCGCCCTTACCAGCAGCAGCAGCGCCTCTTGGACCAGCCCTCTCCTGTGTCTCAAATTTTTTAACACACTCTGCGGCTGGGTGAGGCCCCCTACAGTTGCGGCATGCGTGCCAAAAGTAACACGCAGTTCCCAGCGCGCAATGCTTGTTCTGGAATTTCCAACAGACCCCAGCGGGACGCCTACGAAATCTGTTGGCTGAACGTACCTATGATGTGATAGTAGGAGGAGCGGAAGCCCCAGGGACCTTTTCCGGACCCAACCGGGCCCATGGCTGCATCTCCACACATCCAAGTCCAGGAGAGGATTACTTACCATTTTCCAGTGAAATTCCTCATCATAATCACGTCAGGCTCCATCACGATAATTTTCGGCAATAATTTCCATGTTTTCCATATATTTTAATATGGCCAAACACTGATCAGGTCTCTTCTCCAAAAAGCAAGAAGAGTATATCCTGAAACTTCTCCGCCACTCCTGGAACGTATCTGGTCGCTGGAATTTTTTCGGCCCAGTCCCATCTTCAGCTCTCTCCTTCTGCCTCAAGGCTTCCACACAGAGTTCAAAGATATTAACTTATTTCCTGTCCTGAATTTGTCTGACCGTCTTAATTTTAAGATGTTCAAGCAAATCATATGAGGACCAGGAGTGCGTATCACCGTGGAGTGCCACCTTGCAGTTGGCAGGCCCACGTACATCAGTGAGTCTGGTTCTAGGTTGAGATGCCCTAGCTGACCTTTAAGAAGTAACAGGTTCAGATTACCTTTGTACCCCCTTCCTAGCGCCTCCTTATCCTCTGTCAACCACCTCAGCATCCTATACATACACTTATGCAATTTGGCATTTAAACCCTAATCCTTATCGTTCTCAGAACCAGAGTCATCCAAAGAAAAGGTGAAACCCCTAAACCCCACTGAAACTGTGGACTCACCAGTTTGTGGCCCTGTCCTTGTAGGTACAGCCACCATGCCCGATGTTGATGGGCGCTCATCCTCTGACAACATGGAATCAGCACCGCTCTCCAGTCCCTTCTCCAGGCCGCTGCCGGAATCACCAGTATGAGCCATATCATTGTCCTGCAAAACAGAAGATGAGAGGGGAGTACCACGAGGGGAAAGCTCAGCTCTACCCCTCCCATGTAGCGTATGCTGCAAAATCCCCCTCTCCTTCATTCTATGCACTCCCGATTGTTTGCCCTGTGACACATTCATAATCACACCACTCTCCTCATCAGAAAATCTTAAATCTGATCACTAAACTGTACTACTTTATTACACTGGGAAGGTGGCTTCCTTTTACTCCTTGCTGGAGCAACTTCCCTATCCAGACTGTGACACGTGCCCCTGCTTAATGGCAGATCTAGTCAAAATTATATTCCCAGATGCGCAAGTGCTAGATTGCCCTACCGCATCTTTATTGTGTCTCATAATACCTTTAGATGTGCCTTCTCCAGCCTCCACATTCAAATCATCAACATCCACCGCCATCTGTGTAGGCCCAAGCTCCAACTCATTCATGCGCACGGACCCCTGGGGGTTATGCAATGCCCAGCGGCCTGTATTGCAGCCTGTGTGCCCCTTAGCGGTTGACCGCGCCCCTGTGCATTTATTAGTACTCGCACTGCAGATACTGTATGCTTGAGGCCTATCTTGAAATCCCCCTTGGTCCTCAAAGGCACCCCCGCTAGCTATCCCACCATCTTTTTGAAGCGGACCTACTGCCTCCTGAACCCCCTTCACCCCTTGCGGCCTAAACTCTGGAGCTGAAGTGCCCCCCCCCCCGCGGCACTCCTCTCTTACCTGTATGACCGCAAGGGGAACTCGATGCGCTCCTATTCGTGGCCGGGCGTTGAATGGCGGTTCCAGGAAGTGATGTCACCGGAAGGGCCAGGAACTCCCAGACCGGAAGTGATGCTGGAAGAAGCGGACACACCGACCGGACCTCATGGGACCACCGTCGAGTGACCGGATGGGAATGAGGACACCACCGGAGTACCTAACAGAACGGAAGCCAGGGTTTGAAGGAGGGACACCGTCACTGACATCTATTTACAGGAAAGGGCCACCGAAGGCCGGGTAAGATACCGGGGCTCCAACTAGCAGTGCCACCAATAGTACAAGCTATTAAGGGGTTAACTTGCTCACGTTGTTGTTGAGAGAGGTAAGATACCGGGGCTCCAACTAGCAGTGCCACCAATAGTACAAGCCATTAAGGGGTTAACTTGCTCACGTTGTTGTTGAGAGAGGCCTGCGACTGCCGCCATTATGGATGCCTCTGTAGAGGGACCCGAATAGGCCTCAAGGCCTTCAAATACCACTACCCTACCTTCTGTGCCATCCGGGACCCCTATCCAGGTCAGGATCCACTGCCTCTAACTTGGAATAATCAGAGATCTCCCTGTCACTTGGGGAATAACCACCCTCACTGGACCCACTGGGGAAGGGGCAAGGGATAAGTTAAGAAAAGGTGCACGACCCACCGTATCAGGCGAAGGCACAATCCAATCCTCTGCATCACTCACATCAACTAATTCTCCACTGGTTTCCCTGGAGACTCCATGAATCGTCTTGGAGGAACAGAGACTCTCTTGGAACGCTTCATCTGAAAACTTCAAAGAAACCAGCAGAAAGAGGATTTGGACTTCCTCCACATGTCTTAAAAAAGGTAAGCCAAACCCCACCTCTCTAACTGCAACATTGTTTCTAACACACACACACACACACACAGGAACACTCCCAATCCTCCGTCTTGGCCTTAACCCTTATGTGCATTCCAGGCAATTTGCCTTACATTTCCTATATAGAGGAGTGATGAGCTATATGCAATTGTTTTATATCCGTGTGCAATATAGAGGACTGAGGAACAATAATTAACTGTGATATCTGTGTGCAATATAGAGGAGTGATGGAAAATATATGTAACTGTGTGATATCAGTGTGCAATATAGAGTAGTGATGAACAATATGTAACTGTGAGATGTCAGTGTGCAATATAGAGGAGTTATAAACAATATGTAACTATGAGATGTTGTCAGTGTGCAATATAGAGGAGTGATGAGCTATATGTAATTTTTTGATGTTGGTGTACAATATAGAGGACAGAGGAACAATATGTAACTGTGTGATGTCAATGAGCAATATAGAGGAGTGATGAACAATATGTAACTGTGTGATATTGGTGCAATACAGAGGAGTGATGGACAATAAGCACTACTGAAAGAGAAACCCACACAAATGATATATTCAGCAGACTTAGCAGTTTAAACCTATAGCATTATTTTATGTATATATTATACAGTGAGAACCCCATACAAATGATATATTCAGCAGACCTAGCAGTTTAAACCTATAGCATTATTTTATGTATATATCACACAGAGAGAAACCCACACACATGATATATTCAGCAGACCTAGCAGCTTACACCTATAGCATTATTTTATGTATATATCATGCAGTTAAAAATCTACAACAAAAGTGTGAAAAAATATTTTTTATTACAATTTTACAAACAAGGTTGTAAACAATACAGTGTAAGGTTTTTTCTCAGTTGTATAAATGTTTTGTGGTTCTATAATTATATTACGTAGCCTTTCTAAAATAAAAATAAATTGAGAATAATTTTATGTTTTTTTTATAGAAATTAGCTATTGAAAATCCAAAGTAAAAAACATAATTTATGTAAGAACTTACCTGATAAATTAATTTCTTTCATATTGGCAAGAGTCCATGAGCAAGTGACGTATGGGATATACATTCCTACCAGGAGGGGCAAAGTTTTGCAAACCTCATAATGCCTATAAATACACCCCTCACCACACCCACAATTCGGTTTAACGAATAGCCAAGAAGTGGGGTGATAAGAAAGGAGCGAAAGCATCAACAAGGAATTGGAATAATTGTGCTTTATACAAAAAAATCATAACCACCACAAAAAAGGGTGGGCCTCATGGACTCTTGCTATTATGAAAGAAATGAATTTATCAGGTAAGTTCTTACATTAATTATGTTTTCTTTCATGTAATTGGCAAGAGTCCATGAGCTAGTGACGTATGGGATAGCAAATACACAAGATGTGGAACTCCACGCAAGAGTCACTAGAGTGGGAGGGATAGAATAAAGACAGCCAATTCCGCTGAAAAAACAATCCACAACCCAAATCAAAAGTTTTAATCTTTATAATGAAAAAAACTGAAATTATAAGCAGAAGAATCAGACTGAAACAGCTGCCTGAGGTACTTTTCTACGAAAAACTGCTTCTGAAGAAGAAAAAACATCTAAATGGTAGAATTTAGTAAAAGTATGCAAAGAAGACCAAGTTGCTGCTTTGCAAATCTGATCAACAGAAGCTTCATTCTTAAAAGCCCAGGAAGTAGAAACTGACCTAGTAGAATTAGCCGTAATCCTTTGAGGCGGGGATTTACTCGACTCCACATAAGCATGATGAATCAAAAGCTTTAACCAAGACCCAAAGAAATGGCAGAAGCCTTCTGACCTTTCCTAAAACCAGAAAAGATAACAAATAGACTAGAAGTATTTTTGAAATCTTAGTAGCTTCAACATAATATTTCAAAACTCTGGCCACATCCAAAGAATGTAAGGATCTTTCCAAAGAATTCTTAGGATTTAGGACACAAGGAAGGAACAATAAGTCCTCTATTAATGTTGTTAAAATTCACAACTTGAGGTAAAAATTTAAATAAAGACAGCAAAACCACCTTATCCTGATGAAAAATCAGGAAAAGAAACTCACAAGAAAGAGCAGATAATTCAAAAACTCTTCTAGCAGAAGAGATGGCCAAAAGGAACAATACTTTCCATGAAAGTAATTCAATGTCCAAAGAATGCATATGCTCAAACGGAAGAGCCTGTTAAGCCCTCAGAACCAAATTAAGACTCCAAGGAGGAGAAATTGGCTTAATGACAGGCTTGATACGAACCAAAGCCTGAACAAAACAATGAATATCAGAAAGATTAGCAATTTTTTCTGTGAAACAGCACAGAAAGAGCAGAGATTTGTCCTTTCAAGGAACTTGCAGACAAAACCTTATGAAGAAACTATAAAATCCTAGGAATTCTAAAAGAATGCCAAGAGAAATTATGAGAAGAGCATCATAAGATGTAAGTCTTCCAAACTCGATAATAAATCTTTCTAGACACAGATTTACGAACCTGCAACATAGTATTAAATACTGAGTCAGAGAAACCTCTATGACTAAGCACTAAGCGTTTTAATTTCCATACCATCAAATTTAATAATTTGATTTCCTGACGGAAAAAAACAAATCTTAAGATATAAGGTCTGGCCTAAATGGAAGTGACCAAGGTTGGCAACTGGACATCCGAACAAGAACCATATACCAAAACCTGAGCGGCCATGCTGGAGCCACCAGCAGCACAAACAATTGCTCCATGATGATTTTGAAAAATCACTCTTAAAAAGAAGAACCAGAAGGAGCAAAAATATAGGCAGATTGATAACTCCAAGGAAGTGTCAATGCATACACTGCTTCCGCCTGAGGATCCCCGGACCTGAATAGGTACCTGGGAAGCTTTCTTCTTTAGATGAGATGCCATCAGAACTATTACTGGAAACCAGTGACGTGCGGTGACGTCAACGGCTGGTGAGGCACTGGCTGTGATACGCCAGATATAGCGCTGCGGAATCTGTTGGCGCTCTACAAATAACCGATAATAATAAAATAATAAGATAAACACATATATGAACCCGACAGAGGCAGCTTAAATTTATGATTAAATAAGCAGGTTGCAGGTCCAATTTACTGCTATTATTAAATTTGCTTCATTCTCTTGGTATCCTTTGCAGAAGGATATGCAGCAATGAACTACTGGGTGCTAACTGAACACATTAAATGAGCCAATGACAAGAGGCATATATGTGCAGCCACCAATCACCAGATGCTCCCAGTAGTGCATTCCTGCTCCTTAGCCTATCTAGGTATGCTTTTCAAATGATACCAAAAGAAAAAAAGAAAACACAAGTAAAATGTAAAGTTGTTCAATATTTTTAATTTTTTTATCTGAAACATATAAGAAAAAATTGTATTTAATGCTCCTTTAACATTGTAAAACAAATTAACATTCATCTACTAAAATACATCTTAAAGGGACAGGAAACACCAAAATGTTCTTTCCTGGTTTGGATAGAACATACAAACACATCTAGTTAGCCAATAACAAGGGACAAATGTGTGCAGGCACCAATCAGCAGCTAGCTCCCACTAGTGTATGATGTGTGTATTAGTTTTCAACATGGGATACTAAGAAAAAAAAGCACATTTGAAAATAACATTGAATTTAAAAGTGTCTTAAAATGACATGCTCTATCTAAACATTCAAGTTTAATTTTGACTTTCCTATCCCTTTAAGTAACACAAACCAATTTGTATTCTCTATAAGTTTTTTTTTTTATCCTTCCTTACAAATCAACTGCAATTGTATTTCTTAAAGGGACATGAAACCCTACATTTTTATTTCATGATTTAGGTACAACAGACAATTATTTGAAACTACTTTCCAGTTTACTTCTTTTATCTAATCGCCTTCATTCTCTTTGTATCATTTGAAATAGCAGCAATGCACTACAGGTTTCTAACTGAACACATGGGTGAGCCAATGACAATCGGTTTATAGATGCAGCCACCAATCAGCAGCTAGAACCTAGGCTCTTTGCTGCTCCTGAGCTTTCCTAGATAAACCTTTCAGCAAAGGATAACAAGAGAAGGAAGAAAATTAAATAATAGAAGTAAATTGTAAATTTTCTAATTAATTGTATACCTGATCTGAATCATAAAAGAAAAATACACACATACACTGACACCTCCAGGGCTGAGGATACCCACATACACTGACACCTCCAGGGCTGAGGATACACACATACACTGACACCTCCAGGGCTGAGGATACACACATACACTGACACCTCCAGGGCTGAGGATATACACATACACTGACACCTCCAGGGCTGAGGATACACACATACACTGACACCTCCAGGGCTGAGGATACACACATACACTGACACCTCCAGGGCTGAGGATACACACATACACTGACACCTCTAGGGCTGAGGATACACACATACACTGCCACCTCTAGGACTGAGGATACTACATATACATTGACACCTCTAGGACTGAGGATACTACATATACATTGACACCTCTAGGACTGAGGATACAACACATACACTGACACCTCTAGGACTGAGGATACAAAACATACACTGACACCTCTAAGACTGAGGATACAACACATACATTGACACCTCTAGAGCTGAGGATACAACACATACACTGACACCTCTAGGGCTGAGGATATACACATACACTGACACCTCTAGGACTGAGGATACTACATATACATTGACACCTCTAGGACTGAGGATACTACATATACATTGACACCTCTAGGACTGAGGATACAACACATACACTGACACCTCTAGGACTGAGGATACAACACATACACTGACACCTCTAAGACTGAGGATACTACATATACATTGACACCTCTAGGACTGAGGATACTACATATACATTGACACCTCTAGGACTGAGGATACAACACATACACTGACACCTCTAGGACTGAGGATACAACACATACACTGACACCTCTAAGACTGAGGATACAACACATACACTGACACCTCTAGGACTGAGGATACTACATATACATTGACACCTCTAGGACTGAGGATACAACACATACACTGATACCTTTAGGGCTGAGGATACACACATACACTGACACCTCTAGGACTGAGGATACAACACATACACTGACACCTCTAGGACTGAGGAAAAACACACATACACTGACACCTCTAGGACTGAGGAAAAACACACATACACTGACACCTCTAGGACTGAGGAAAAACACACATACACTGACACCTCTAGGTCTGAGGATACACACATACACTGACACCTCTAGGACTGAGGATACACACACATACACTGACACCTCTAGGACTGAGGATACACACATACACTGACACCTCTAGGACTGAGGATACACACACATACACTGACATCAGTAGGATTGAGGATACACACATACACTGATACCTCTAGGACTGAGGATACACACATACACTGACACCTCTAGGACTGAGGATACACACACATACACTGACATCAGTAGGATTGAGGATACACACATACACTGACACTTCTAGGACTGAGGATACACACACATACACTGACACCTCTAGGACTGAGGATACACACATACACTGACACCTCTAGGACTGAGGATACACACACATACACTGACATCTCTAGGACTGAGGATACACACACATACACTGACATCTCTAGGACTGAGGATACACACATACACTGACACCTCTAGGACTGAGGATACACATATACACTGATACCTCTAGGACTGAGGATACACACATACACTGACACCTCTAGGACTAAGGATACACATATACACTGATACCTCTAGGACTGAGGATACACACATACACTGATACCTCTAGGACTGAGGAAAAACACACATACACTGACACATCTATGACTGAGGATACACACATATACTGATACCTCTAGGACCGAGGATACACACATACAATGACACCTCTAGGACTGAGGAAAAACACACATACACTGACACCTCTAGGACTGAGGATACACACATACACTGATACCTCTAGGACTGAGGATACACACATACACTGACACCTCTAGGACTGAGGATACACACATACACTGATACCTCTAGGACTGAGGATACACACATACACTAATCTCCTTCATTCTCTTTGTATCATTTGAAATAGCAGCAATGCACTACAGGTTTCTAACTGAACACATGGGTGAGCCAATGACAATCGGTTTATAGATGCAGCCACCAATCAGCAGCTAGAACCTAGGTTCTTTGCTGCTCCTGAGCTTTCCTAGATAAACCTTTCAGCAAAGGATAACAAGAGAAGGAAGAAAATTAAATAATAGAAGTAAATTGTAAATTTTCTAATTAATTGTATACCTGATCTGAATCATAAAAGAAAAATACACACATACACTGACACCTCCAGGGCTGAGGATACACACATACACTGACACCTCCAGGGCTGAGGATACACACATACACTGACACCTCCAGGGCTGAGGATACACACATACACTGACACCTCCAGGGCTGAGGATATACACATACACTGACACCTCCAGGGCTGAGGATACACACATACACTGACACCTCCAGGGCTGAGGATATACACATACACTGACACCTCCAGGGCTGAGGATACACAAATACACTGACACCTCCAGGGCTGAGGATACACACATACACTGACACCTCCAGGGCTGAGGATATACACATACACTGACACCTCCAGGGCTGAGGATACACACATACACTGACACCTCCAGGGCTGAGGATATACACATACACTGACACCTCCAGGGCTGAGGATACACACATACACTGACACCTCCAGGGCTGAGGATACACACATACACTGCCACCTCTAGGACTGAGGATACTACATATACATTGACACCTCTAGGACTGAGGATACTACATATACATTGACACCTCTAGGACTGAGGATACACACATACACTGACACCTCCAGGGCTGAGGATACACACATACACTGCCACCTCTAGGACTGAGGATACTACATATACATTGACACCTCTAGGACTGAGGATACTACATATACATTGACACCTCTAGGACTGAGGATACAACACATACACTGACACCTCTAGGGCTGAGGATACACACATACACTGCCACCTCTAGGACTGAGGATACTACATATACATTGACACCTCTAGGACTGAGGATACACACATACACTGACACCTCTAGGACTGAGGATACTACATATACATTGACACCTCTAGGACTGAGGATACAACACATACACTGACACCTCTAGGACTGAGGATACAAAACATACACTGACACCTCTAGGACTGAGGATACACATATACACTGATACCTCTAGGACTGAGGATACACACATACACTGACACCTCTAGGACTGAGGATACACACATACACTGATACCTCTAGGACTGAGGATACACACATACACTGACACCTCTAGGACTGAGGATACACACACATACACTGACACCTCTAGGACTGAGGATACACACATACACTGACACCTCTAGGACTGAGGATACACACACATACACTGACACCTCTAGGACTGAGGATACACACATACACTGACACCTCTAGGACTGAGGATACACACACATACACTAACATCAGTAGGATTGAGGATACACACATACACTGATACCTCTAGGACTGAGGATACACACATACACTGACACCTCTAGGACTGAGGATACACACACATACACTGACACCTCTAGAACTGAGGATACACACATACACTGATACCTCTAGGACTGAGGATACACACATACACTGACACCTCTAGGACTGAGGATACACACACATACACTGACACCTCTAGGACTGAGGATACACACATACACTGACACCTCTAGGACTGAGGATACACACACATACACTGACATCTCTAGGACTGAGGATACACACATACACTGACACCTCTAGGACTGAGGATACACATATACACTGATACCTCTAGGACTGAGGATACACACATACACTGACACCTCTAGGACTAAGGATACACATATACACTGATACCTCTAGGACTGAGGATACACACATACACTGATACCTCTAGGACTGAGGAAAAACACACATACAATGACACCTCTATGACTGAGGATACACACATATACTGATACCTCTAGGACCGAGGATACACACATACAATGACACCTCTAGGACTGAGGAAAAACACACATACACTGACACCTCTAGGACTGAGGATACACACATACACTAATCTCCTTCATTCTCTTTGTATCATTTGAAATAGCAGCAATGCACTACAGGTTTCTAACTGAACACATGGGTGAGCCAATGACAATCGGATTATAGATGCAGCCACCAATCAGCAGCTAGAACCTAGGTTCTTTGCTGCTCCTGAGC